>NW_027288759.1:0-307769 GCF_037038585.1 Patagioenas fasciata | reverse complement strand
CCCCAAATCTAAACCTAAAATCTAAACCTAACCCCAAATCTAAACCTAACCCCAAATCTAAACCTAAAATCTAAACCTAACCCCAAATCTAAACCTAAAATCTAAACCTAACCCCAAGTCTAAACCTAACCCCAAATCTAAACCTAAAATCTAAACCTAACCCCAAATCTAAACCTAAAATCTAAACCTAACCCCAAATCTAAACCTAAACCCAAATCTAAACCTAAAATCTAAACCTAACCCCAAATCTAAACCTTACGCCAAATATAAACCTAAAATCTAAACCTAATCCCAAATCTAAACCTAAAATCTAAACCTAACCCCAAATCTAAACCTAAAATCTAAACCTAACCCCAAATCTAAACCTAACCCCAAATCTAAACCTAAAATCTAAACCTAACCCCAAATCTAAACTTAACCCCAAATCTAAACCTAAAATCTAAACCTAACCGAAAATCTAAACCTAACCCCAAATCTAAACCTAAAATCTAAACCTAACCCAAATCTAAACCTAAAATCTAAACCAAAAATCTAAACCTAACCCCAAATTTAAACCTAAAATCTAAACCTAACCCCCAAATCTAAACCTAAAATCTAAACCTAACCCCAAATCTAAACCTAAAATCTAAACCTAACCCCAAGTCTAAACCTAACCCCAAATCTAAACCTAAATCTAAACCTAACCCCAAATTTAAACCTAAAATCTAAACCTAACCCCAAATCTAAACCTAACCCCTAATCTAAACCTAAAATCTAAACCTAAGCCCAAATCTAAACCTAAAATCTAAACCTAACCCCAAATTTAAACCTAAAATCTAAACCTAACCCCAAATCTAAACCTAACCCCAAATCTAAACCTAAAATCTAAACCTAAGCCCAAATCTAAACCTAAAATCTAACCTAACCCCAAATCTAAACCTAACCCCTAATCTAAACCTAAAATCTAAACCTAACCCCAAATCTAAACATAAATCTAAACCTAACCCCAAGTCTAAACCTAACCCCAAATCTAAAACTAAATTCTAAACCTAAAATCTAAACCTAACCCCAAATCTAAACCTAAAATCTAAACCTAACCCCAAATCTAAACCTAACCCCAAATCTAAACCTAAAATCTAAACCTAACCCCAAATCTAAACCTAAAATCTAAACCTAACCCCAAATCTAAACCTAACCCCAAATCTAAACCTAAAATCTAAACCTAACCCCAAATCTAAACCTTAAATCTAAACCTAAAATCTAAACCTAACCCCAAATTTAAACCTAAAATCTAAACCTAACCCCAAATCTAAACCTAAAATCTAAACCTAACCCCAAATCTAAACCTAACCCCAAATCTAAACCTAAAATCTAAACCTAACCCCAAATCTAAACCTAACCCCAAATCTAAACCTAAAATCTAAACCTAACCCCAAATCTAAACCTAAAATCTAAACCTAACCCCAAGTCTAAACCTAACCCCAAATCTAAACCTAAAATCTAAACCTAACCCCAAATCCAAACCTAAAATCTAAACATAACCCCAAATCTAAACCTAACCCCAAATCTAAACCTAAAATCTAAACCTAACCCCAAATCTAAACCTAAAATCTAAACCTAACCCCAAATCTAAACCTAACCCCAAATCTAAACCTAAAATCTAAACCTAACCCCAAATCTAAACCTTAAATCTAAACCTAAAATCTCAACCTAACCCCAAATCTAAACCTAAAATCTAAACCTAACCCCAAATCTAAACCTAACCCCAAATCTAAACCTAAAATCTAAACCTAACCCCAAATCTAAACCTAAAATCTAAACCTAACCCCAAATCTAAACCTAACCCCAAATCTAAACCTAAAATCTAAACCTAACCCCAAATCTAAACCTAAAATCTAAACCTAACCCCAAATCTAAACCTAACCCCAAATCTAAACCTAAAATCTAAACCTAACCCCAAATCTAAACCTAACCCCAAATCTAAACCTAAAATCTAAACCTAACCCCAAATCTAAACCTTACCCCAAATATAAACCTAAAATCTAAACCTAACCCCAAATCTAAACCTAAAATCTAAACCTAAACCCAAATCTAAACCTAAAATCTAAACCTAACCCCAAATCTAAACCTTAAATCTAAACCTAACCCCAAATCCAAACCTAAAATCTAAACATAACCCCAAATCTAAACCTAACCCCAAATCTAAACCTAAAATCTAAACCTAACCCCAAATCTAAACCTAAAATCTAAACCTAACCCCAAATCTAAACCTAACCCCAAATCTAAACCTAAAATCTAAACCTAACCCCAAATCTAAACCTAAAATCTAAACCTAACCCCAAGTCTAAACCTAACCCCAAATCTAAACCTAAAATCTAAACCTAACCCCAAATCTAAACCTAAAATCTAAACCTAACCCCAAATCTAAACCTAAACCCAAATCTAAACCTAAAATCTAAACCTAACCCCAAATCTAAACCTTACGCCAAATATAAACCTAAAATCTAAACCTAATCCCAAATCTAAACCTAAAATCTAAACCTAACCCCAAATCTAAACCTAAAATCTAAACCTAACCCCAAATCTAAACCTAAAATCTAAACCTAACCCCAAATATAAACCTTAAATCTAAACCTAAAATCTAAACCTAACCCCAAATTTAAACCTAAAATCTAAACCTAACCCCAAATCTAAACCTAAAATCTAAACCTAACCCCAAATCTAAACCTAAAATCTAAACCTAACCCCAAGTCTAAACCTAACCCCAAATCTAAACCTAAAATCTAAACCTAACCCCAAATTTAAACCTAAAATCTAAACCTAACCCCAAATCTAAACTTAACCCCAAATCTAAACCTAAAATCTAAACCTAACCCAAAATCTAAACCTAACCCCAAATCTAAACCTAAAATCTAAACCTAACCCCAAATATAAACCTTAAATCTAAACCTAAAATCTAAACCTAACCCCAAATTTAAACCTAAAATCTAAACCTAACCCCAAATCTAAACCTAAAATCTAAACCTAACCCCAAATCTAAACCTAAAATCTAAACCTAACCCCAAATCTAAACCTAAAATCTAAACCTAACCCCAAGTCTAAACCTAACCCCAAATCTAAACCTAAAATCTAAACCTAACCCCAAATTTAAACCTAAAATCTAAACCTAACCCCAAATCTAAACCTAACCCCTAATCTAAACCTAAAATCTAAACCTAAGCCCAAATCTAAACCTAAAATCTAAACCAAACCCCAAATTTAAACCTAAAATCTAAACCTAACCCCAAATCTAAACCTAACCCCTAATCTAAACCTAAAATCTAAACCTAAGCCCAAATCTAAACCTAAAATCTAAACCTAACCCCAAATCTAAACCTAACCCCTAATCTAAACCTAAAATCTAAACCTAACCCCAAATCTAAACCTAAAATCTAAACCTAACCCCAAATCTAAACCTAAAATCTAACCTAACCCCAAATCTAAACCTAACCCCAAATCTAAACCTAAAATCTAAACCTAACCCCAAATCTAAACCTAAAATCTAAACCTAACCCCAAATCTAAACCTAAAATCTAAACCTAACCCCAAATCTAAACCTAAAATCTAAACCTAACCACAAATCTAAACCTAAAATCTAAACCTAACCCCAAATCTAAACCTAAAATCTAAACCTAACCCCAAATCTAAACCTAAAATCTAAACCTAACCCCAAATCTAAACCTAACCCCAAATCTAAACCTAAAATCTAAACCTAACCCCAAATCTAAACCTAAAATCTAAACCTAACCCCAAGTCTAAACCTAACCCCAAATCTAAACCTAAAATCTAAACCTAACCCCAAATCTAAACCTAAAATCTAAACCTAACCCCAAATCTAAACCTAAACCCAAATCTAAACCTAAAATCTAAACCTAACCCCAAATCTAAACCTTACGCCAAATATAAACCTAAAATCTAAACCTAATCCCAAATCTAAACCTAAAATCTAAACCTAACCCCAAATCTAAACCTAAAATCTAAACCTAACCCCAAATCTAAACCTAAAATCTAAACCTAACCCCAAATATAAACCTTAAATCTAAACCTAAAATCTAAACCTAACCCCAAATTTAAACCTAAAATCTAAACCTAACCCCAAATCTAAACCTAAAATCTAAACCTAACCCCAAATCTAAACCTAAAATCTAAACCTAACCCCAAATCTAAACCTAAAATCTAAACCTAACCCCAAGTCTAAACCTAACCCCAAATCTAAACCTAAAATCTAAACCTAACCCCAAATTTAAACCTAAAATCTAAACCTAACCCCAAATCTAAACTTAACCCCAAATCTAAACCTAAAATCTAAACCTAACCCAAAATCTAAACCTAACCCCAAATCTAAACCTAAAATCTAAACCTAACCCCAAATATAAACCTTAAATCTAAACCTAAAATCTAAACCTAACCCCAAATTTAAACCTAAAATCTAAACCTAACCCCAAATCTAAACCTAAAATCTAAACCTAACCCCAAATCTAAACCTAAAATCTAAACCTAACCCCAAATCTAAACCTAAAATCTAAACCTAACCCCAAGTCTAAACCTAACCCCAAATCTAAACCTAAAATCTAAACCTAACCCCAAATTTAAACCTAAAATCTAAACCTAACCCCAAATCTAAACCTAACCCCTAATCTAAACCTAAAATCTAAACCTAAGCCCAAATCTAAACCTAAAATCTAAACCTAACCCCAAATTTAAACCTAAAATCTAAACCTAACCCCAAATCTAAACCTAACCCCTAATCTAAACCTAAAATCTAAACCTAAGCCCAAATCTAAACCTAAAATCTAAACCTAACCCCAAATCTAAACCTAACCCCTAATCTAAACCTAAAATCTAAACCTAACCCCAAATCTAAACCTAAAATCTAAACCTAACCCCAAGTCTAAACCTAACCCCAAATCTAAACCTAAAATCTAAACCTAACCCCAAATCCAAACCTAAAATCTAAACCTAACCTAAAATCTAAACCTAACCCCAAATCTAAACCTAAAATCTAAACCTAACCCCAAATCTAAACCTTACCCCATATCTAAACCTAAAATCTAAACCTAACCCCAAATCTAAACCTAAAATCTAAACCTAACCCCAAATCTAAACCTAAAATCTAAACCTAACCCCTAATCTAAACCTAAAATCTAAACCTAACCCCAAATCTAAACCTTACCCCAAATATAAACCTAAAATCTAAACCTAACCCCAAATCTAAACCTAAAATCTAAACCTAACCCCAAATCTAAACCTAAAATCTAAACCTAACCCCAAATCTAAACCTAACCCCAAATCTAAACCTTAAATCTAAACCTAACCCCAAATCTAAACCTAAAATCTAAACCTAACCCCAAATCTAAACCTAACCCCAAATCTAAACCTAAAATCTAAACCTAACCCCAAATCTAAACCTAAAATCTAAACCTAACCCCAAATCTAAACCTAACCCCATATCTAAACCTAAAATCTAAACCTAACCCCAAGTCTAAACCTAACCCCAAATCTAAAACTAAAATCTAAACCTAAAATCTAAGCCTAACCCCAAATCTAAACCTAAAATCTAAACCTAACCCCAAGTCTAAACCTAACCCCAAATCTAAACCTAAAATCTAAACCTAACCCCAAATCTAAACCTAACCCCAAATCTAAACCTAAAATCTAAACCTAACCCCAAATCTAAACCTAAAATCTAAACCTAACCCCAAGTCTAAACCTAACCCCAAATCTAAACCTAAAATATAAACCTAACCCCAAATCTAAACCTAACCCCAAATCTAAATCTAAAATCTAAACCTAACCCCAAATCTAAACCTAAAATCTAAACCTAACCCCAAATCTAAACCCCAAATCTAAACCTAACCCCAAATCTAAACCTAACCCCAAATCTAAACCTAAAATCTAAACCTAACCCCAAATCTAAACCTAACTCCAAATCTAAACCTAAAATCTAAACCTAACCCCAAATCTAAACCTAACCCCAAATCTAAGCCTAAAATCTAAACCTAACCCCAAATCTAAACCTTAAATCTAAACCTAAAATCTAAACCTTACCCCAAATTTAAACCTAAAATCTAAACCTAACCCCAAATCTAAACCTAAAATCTAAACCTAACCCCAAATCTAAACCTAAAATCTAAACCTAACCCCAAATCTAAACCTAACCCCAAATCTAAACCTAAAATCTAAACCTAACCCCAAATCTAAACCTAACCCCAAATCTAAACCTAAAATCTAAACCTAACCCCAAATCTAAACCTAACCCCAAATCTAAACCTAAAATCTAAACCTAACCCCAAATCTAAACCTTAAATCTAAACCTAAAATCTAAACCTAACCCCAAATTTAAACCTAAAATCTAAACCTAACCCCAAATCTAAACCTAAAATCTAAACCTAACCCCAAATCTAAACCTAACCCCAAATCTAAACCTAAAATCTAAACCTAACCCCAAATCTAAACCTAACCCCAAATCTAAACCTAAAATCTAAACCTAACCCCAAATCTAAACCTAAAATCTAAACCTAACCCCAAGTCTAAACCTAACCCCAAATCTAAACCTAAAATCTAAACCTAACCCCAAATCCAAACCTAAAATCTAAACATAACCCCAAATCTAAACCTAACCCCAAATCTAAACCTAAAATCTAAACCTAACCCCAAATCTAAACCTAAAATCTAAACCTAACCCCAAATCTAAACCTAACCCCAAATCTAAACCTAAAATCTAAACCTAACCCCAAATCTAAACCTAAAATCTAAACCTAACCCCAAATCTAAACCTAACCCCAAATCTAAACCTAAAATCTAAACCTAACACCAAATCTAAACCTAACCCCAAATCTAAACCTAAAATCTAAACCTAACCCCAAATCTAAACCTAACCCCAAATCTAAACCTAAAATCTAAACCTAACCCCAAATCTAAACCTTACATCTAAACCTAAAATCTAAACCTAACCCCAAAGCCAAACCTAAAATCTAAACATAACCCCAAATCTAAACCTAACCCCAAATCTAAACCTAAAATCTAAACCTAACCCCAAATCTAAACCTAAAATCTAAACCTAACCCCAAATCTAAACCTAAAATCTAAACCTAACCCCAAATCTAAACCTAACCCCAAATCTAAACCTAAAATCTAAACCTAACCCCAAATCTAAACCTAACCCCAAATCTAAACCTAAAATCTAAACCTAACCCCAAATCTAAACCTTACCCCAAATATAAACCTAAAATCTAAACCTAACCCCAAATCTAAACCTAAAATCTAAACCTAACCCCAAGTCTAAACCTAACCCCAAATCTAAACCTAAAATCTAAACCTAACCCCAAATCTAAACCTAAAATCTAAACATAACCCCAAATCTAAACCTAACCCCAAATCTAAACCTAAAATCTAAACCTAACCCCAAATCTAAACCTAAAATCTAAACTTAACCCCAAATCTAAACCTAACCCCAAATCTAAACCTAAAATCTAAACCTAACCCCAAATCTAAACCTAAAATCTAAACCTAACCCCAAATCTAAACCTAACCCCAAATCTAAACCTAAAATCTAAACCTAACCCCAAATCTAAACCTAACCCCAAATCTAAACCTAAAATCTAAACCTAACCCCAAATCTAAACCTAACCCCAAATCTAAACCTAAAATCTAAACCTAACCCCAAATCTAAACCTTAAATCTAAACCTAAAATCTAAACCTAACCCCAAATCCAACCCTAAAATCTAAACATAACCCCAAATCTAAACCTAACCCCAAATCTAAACCTAAAATCTAAACCTAACCCCAAATCTAAACCTAAAATCTAAACCTAACCCCAAATCTAAACCTAACCCCAAATCTAAACCTAAAATCTAAACCTAACCCCAAATCTAAACCTAAAATCTAAACCTAACCCCAAATCTAAACCTAACCCCAAATCTAAACCTAAAATCTAAACCTAACCCCAAATCTAAACCTAACCCCAAATCTAAACCTAAAATCTAAACCTAACCCCAAATCTAAACCTTACCCCAAATATAAACCTAAAATCTAAACCTAACCCCAAATCTAAACCTAAAATCTAAACCTAACCCCAAGTCTAAACCTAACCCCAAATCTAAACCTAAAATCTAAACCTAACCCCAAATTTAAACCTAAAATCTAAACCTAACCCCAAATCTAAACCTAACCCCTAATCTAAACCTAAAATCTAAACCTAAGCCCAAATCTAAACCTAAAATCTAAACCTAACCCCAAATTTAAACCTAAAATCTAAACCTAACCCCAAATCTAAACCTAACCCCTAATCTAAACCTAAAATCTAAACCTAAGCCCAAATCTAAACCTAAAATCTAAACCTAACCCCAAATCTAAACCTAACCCCTAATCTAAACCTAAAATCTAAACCTAACCCCAAATCTAAACCTAAAATCTAAACCTAACCCCAAGTCTAAACCTAACCACAAATCTAAACCTAAAATCTAAACCTAACCCCAAATCCAAACCTAAAATCTAAACCTAACCCCAAATCTAAACCTAACCCCAAATCTAAACCTAAAATCTAAACCTAACCCCAAATCTAAACCTTACCCCATATCTAAACCTAAAATCTAAACCTAACCCCAAATCTAAACCTAAAATCTAAACCTAACCCCAAATCTAAACCTAAAATCTAAACCTAACCCCAAATCTAAACCTAACCCCTAATCTAAACCTAAAATCTAAACCTAACCCCAAATCTAAACCTTACCCCAAATATAAACCTAAAATCTAAACCTAACCCCAAATCTAAACCTAAAATCTAAACCTAACCCCAAATCTAAACCTAAAATCTAAACCTAACCCCAAATCTAAACCTAACCCCAAATCTAAACCTTAAATCTAAACCTAACCCCAAATCTAAACCTAAAATCTAAACCTAACCCCAAATCTAAACCTAACCCCAAATCTAAACCTAAAATCTAAACCTAACCCCAAATCTAAACCTAAAATCTAAACCTAACCCCAAATCTAAACCTAACCCCATATCTAAACCTAAAATCTAAACCTAACCCCAAGTCTAAACCTAACCCCAAATCTAAAACTAAAATCTAAACCTAAAATCTAAGCCTAACCCCAAATCTAAACCTAAAATCTAAACCTAACCCCAAGTCTAAACCTAACCCCAAATCTAAACCTAAAATCTAAACCTAACCCCAAATCTAAACCTAACCCCAAATCTAAACCTAAAATCTAAACCTAACCCCAAATCTAAACCTAAAATCTAAACCTAACCCCAAATCTAAACCTAACCCCAAATCTAAACCTAAAATCTAAACCTAACCCCAAATCTAAACCTTACCCCAAATCTAAAACTAAAATCTAAACCTAACCCCAAATCTAAACCTTACCCCAAATATAAACCTAAAATCTAAACCTAACCCCAAATCTAAACCTAAAATCTAAACCTAACCCCAAGTCTAAACCTAACCCCAAATCTAAACCTAAAATCTAAACCTAATCCTAAATTTAAACCTAAAATCTAAACCTAACCCCAAATCTAAACCTAACCCCTAATCTAAACCTAAAATCTAAACCTAAGCCCAAATCTAAACCTAAAATCTAAACCTAACCCCAAATTTAAACCTAAAATCTAAACCTAACCCCAAATCTAAACCTAACCCCTAATCTAAACCTAAAATCTAAACCTAAGCCCAAATCTAAACCTAAAATCTAAACCTAACCCCAAATCTAAACCTAACCCCTAATCTAAACCTAAAATCTAAACCTAACCCCAAATCTAAACCTAAAATCTAAACCTAACCCCAAGTCTAAACCTAACCACAAATCTAAACCTAAAATCTAAACCTAACCCCAAATCCAAACCTAAAATCTAAACCTAACCCCAAATCTAAACCTAACCCCAAATCTAAACCTAAAATCTAAACCTAACCCCAAATCTAAACCTTACCCCATATCTAAACCTAAAATCTAAACCTAACCCCAAATCTAAACCTAAAATCTAAACCTAACCCCAAATCTAAACCTAAAATCTAAACCTAACCCCAAATCTAAACCTAACCCCTAATCTAAACCTAAAATCTAAACCTAACCCCAAATCTAAACCTTACCCCAAATATAAACCTAAAATCTAAACCTAACCCCAAATCTAAACCTAAAATCTAAACCTAACCCCAAATCTAAACCTAAAATCTAAACCTAACCCCAAATCTAAACCTAACCCCAAATCTAAACCTTAAATCTAAACCTAACCCCAAATCTAAACCTAAAATCTAAACCTAACCCCAAATCTAAACCTAACCCCAAATCTAAACCTAAAATCTAAACCTAACCCCAAATCTAAACCTAAAATCTAAACCTAACCCCAAATCTAAACCTAACCCCATATCTAAACCTAAAATCTAAACCTAACCCCAAGTCTAAACCTAACCCCAAATCTAAAACTAAAATCTAAACCTAAAATCTAAGCCTAACCCCAAATCTAAACCTAAAATCTAAACCTAACCCCAAGTCTAAACCTAACCCCAAATCTAAACCTAAAATCTAAACCTAACCCCAAATCTAAACCTAACCCCAAATCTAAACCTAAAATCTAAACCTAACCCCAAATCTAAACCTAAAATCTAAACCTAACCCCAAGTCTAAACCTAACCCCAAATCTAAACCTAAAATATAAACCTAACCCCAAATCTAAACCTAACCCCAAATCTAAATCTAAAATCTAAACCTAACCCCAAATCTAACCCTAAAATCTAAACCTAACCCCAAATCTAAACCCCAAATCTAAACCTAACCCCAAATCTAAACCTAACCCCAAATCTAAACCTAAAATCTAAACCTAACCCCAAATCTAAACCTAACTCCAAATCTAAACCTAAAATCTAAACCTAACCCCAAATCTAAACCTAACCCCAAATCTAAGCCTAAAATCTAAACCTAACCCCAAATCTAAACCTTAAATCTAAACCTAAAATCTAAACCTAACCCCAAATTTAAACCTAAAATCTAAACCTAACCCCAAATCTAAACCTAAAATCTAAACCTAACCCCAAATCTAAACCTAAAATCTAAACCTAACCCCAAATCTAAACCTAACCCCAAATCTAAACCTAAAATCTAAACCTAACCCCAAATCTAAACCTAACCCCAAATCTAAACCTAAAATCTAAACCTAACCCCAAATCTAAACCTAACCCCAAATCTAAACCTAAAATCTAAACCTAACCCCAAATCTAAACCTTAAATCTAAACCTAAAATCTAAACCTAACCCCAAATTTAAACCTAAAATCTAAACCTAACCCCAAATCTAAACCTAAAATCTAAACCTAACCCCAAATCTATACCTAACCCCAAATCTAAACCTAAAATCTAAACCTAACCCCAAATCTAAACCTAACCCCAAATCTAAACCTAAAATCTAAACCTAACCCCAAATCTAAACCTAAAATCTAAACCTAACCCCAAGTCTAAACCTAACCCCAAATCTAAACCTAAAATCTAAACCTAACCCCAAATCCAAACCTAAAATCTAAACATAACCCCAAATCTAAACCTAACCCCAAATCTAAACCTAAAATCTAAACCTAACCCCAAATCTAAACCTAACCCCAAATCTAAACCTAAAATCTAAACCTAACCCCAAATCTAAACCTAACCCCAAATCTAAACCTAAAATCTAAACCTAACCCCAAATCTAAACCTAACCCCAAATCTAAACCTAAAATCTAAACCTAACCCCAAATCTAAACCTTAAATCTAAACCTAAAATCTAAACCTAACCCCAAATCCAAACCTAAAATCTAAACATAACCCCAAATCTAAACCTAACCCCAAATCTAAACCTAAAATCTAAACCTAACCCCAAATCTAAACCTAAAATCTAAACCTAACCCCAAATCTAAACCTAACCCCAAATCTAAACCTAAAATCTAAACCTAACCCCAAATCTAAACCTAACCCCAAATCTAAACCTAAAATCTAAACCTAACCCCAAATCTAAACCTAACCCCAAATCTAAACCTAAAATCTAAACCTAACCCCAAATCTAAACCTTACCCCAAATATAAACCTAAAATCTAAACCTAACCCCAAATCTAAACCTAAAATCTAAACCTAACCCCAAATCTAAACCTAAAATCTAAACCTAACCCCAAATCTAAACCTTAAATCTAAACCTAACCCCAAATCTAAACCTAAAATCTAAACCTAACCCCAAATCTAAACCTAACCCCAAATCTAAACCTAAAATCTAAACCTAACCCCAAATCTAAACCTAAAATCTAAACCTAACCCCAAATCTAAACCTAACCCCAAATCTAAACCTAAAATCTAAACCTAACCCCAAATCTAAACCTAAAATCTAAACCTAACCCCAAGTCTAAACCTAACCCCAAATCTAAACCTAAAATCTAAACCTAACCCCATATCTAAACCTAAAATCTAAACCTAACCCCAAATATAAACCTTAAATCTAAACCTAAAATCTAAACCTAACCCCAAATTTAAACCTAAAATCTAAACCTAACCCCAAATCTAAACCTTAAATCTAAACCTAACCCCAAGTCTAAACCTAACCCCAAATCTAAACCTAAAATCTAAACCTAAGCCCAAATCCAAACCTAAAATCTAAACCTAACCCCAAATCTAAACCTAACCACAAATCTAAACCTAAAATCTAAACCTAACCCCAAATCTAAACCTAAAATCTAAACCTAACCCCAAATCTAAACCTAACCCCTAATCTAAACCTAAAATCTAAACCTAACCCCAAATCTAAACCTTACCCCAAATATAAACCTAAAATCTAAACCTAACCCCAAATCTAAACCTAAAATCTAAACCTAACCCCAAATCTAAACCTAAAATCTAAACCTAACCCCAAATCTAAACCTAACCCCAAATCTAAACCTTAAATCTAAACCTAACCCCAAATCTAAACCTAAAATCTAAACCTAACCCCAAATCTAAACCTAACCCCAAATCTAAACCTAAAATCTAAACCTAACCCCAAATCTAAACCTAAAATCTAAACCTAACCCCAAATCTAAACCTAACCCCATATCTAAACCTAAAATCTAAACCTAACCCCAAGTCTAAACCTAACCCCAAATCTAAAACTAAAATCTAAACCTAAAATCTAAGCCTAACCCCAAATCTAAACCTAAAATCTAAACCTAACCCCAAGTCTAAACCTAACCCCAAATCTAAACCTAAAATCTAAACCTAACCCCAAATCTAAACCTAACCCCAAATCTAAACCTAAAATCTAAACCTAACCCCAAATCTAAACCTAAAATCTAAACCTAACCCCAAATCTAAACCTAACCCCAAATCTAAACCTAAAATCTAAACCTAACCCCAAATCTAAACCTTACCCCAAATCTAAACCTAAAATCTAAACCTAACCCCAAATCTAAACCTTACCCCAAATATAAACCTAAAATCTAAACCTAACCCCAAATCTAAACCTAAAATCTAAACCTAACCCCAAGTCTAAACCTAACCACAAATCTAAACCTAAAATCTAAACCTAACCCTAAATTTAAACCTAAAATCTAAACCTAACCCCAAATCTAAACCTAACCCCTAATCTAAACCTAAAATCTAAACCTAAGCCCAAATCTAAACCTAAAATCTAAACCTAACCCCAAATTTAAACCTAAAATCTAAACCTAACCCCAAATCTAAACCTAACCCCTAATCTAAACCTAAAATCTAAACCTAAGCCCAAATCTAAACCTAAAATCTAAACCTAACCCCAAATCTAAACCTAACCCCTAATCTAAACCTAAAATCTAAACCTAACCCCAAATCTAAACCTAAAATCTAAACCTAACCCCAAGTCTAAACCTAACCACAAATCTAAACCTAAAATCTAAACCTAACCCCAAATCCAAACCTAAAATCTAAACCTAACCCCAAATCTAAACCTAACCCCAAATCTAAACCTAAAATCTAAACCTAACCCCAAATCTAAACCTTACCCCATATCTAAACCTAAAATCTAAACCTAACCCCAAATCTAAACCTAAAATCTAAACCTAACCCCAAATCTAAACCTAAAATCTAAACCTAACCCCAAATCTAAACCTAACCCCTAATCTAAACCTAAAATCTAAACCTAACCCCAAATCTAAACCTTACCCCAAATATAAACCTAAAATCTAAACCTAACCCCAAATCTAAACCTAAAATCTAAACCTAACCCCAAATCTAAACCTAAAATCTAAACCTAACCCCAAATCTAAACCTAACCCCAAATCTAAACCTTAAATCTAAACCTAACCCCAAATCTAAACCTAAAATCTAAACCTAACCCCAAATCTAAACCTAACCCCAAATCTAAACCTAAAATCTAAACCTAACCCCAAATCTAAACCTAAAATCTAAACCTAACCCCAAATCTAAACCTAACCCCATATCTAAACCTAAAATCTAAACCTAACCCCAAGTCTAAACCTAACCCCAAATCTAAAACTAAAATCTAAACCTAAAATCTAAGCCTAACCCCAAATCTAAACCTAAAATCTAAACCTAACCCCAAGTCTAAACCTAACCCCAAATCTAAACCTAAAATCTAAACCTAACCCCAAATCTAAACCTAACCCCAAATCTAAACCTAAAATCTAAACCTAACCCCAAATCTAAACCTAAAATCTAAACCTAACCCCAAGTCTAAACCTAACCCCAAATCTAAACCTAAAATATAAACCTAACCCCAAATCTAAACCTAACCCCAAATCTAAATCTAAAATCTAAACCTAACCCCAAATCTAACCCTAAAATCTAAACCTAACCCCAAATCTAAACCCCAAATCTAAACCTAACCCCAAATCTAAACCTAACCCCAAATCTAAACCTAAAATCTAAACCTAACCCCAAATCTAAACCTAACTCCAAATCTAAACCTAAAATCTAAACCTAACCCCAAATCTAAACCTAACCCCAAATCTAAGCCTAAAATCTAAACCTAACCCCAAATCTAAACCTTAAATCTAAACCTAAAATCTAAACCTAACCCCAAATTTAAACCTAAAATCTAAACCTAACCCCAAATCTAAACCTAAAATCTAAACCTAACCCCAAATCTAAACCTAAAATCTAAACCTAACCCCAAATCTAAACCTAACCCCAAATCTAAACCTAAAATCTAAACCTAACCCCAAATCTAAACCTAACCCCAAATCTAAACCTAAAATCTAAACCTAACCCCAAATCTAAACCTAACCCCAAATCTAAACCTAAAATCTAAACCTAACCCCAAATCTAAACCTTAAATCTAAACCTAAAATCTAAACCTAACCCCAAATTTAAACCTAAAATCTAAACCTAACCCCAAATCTAAACCTAAAATCTAAACCTAACCCCAAATCTAAACCTAACCCCAAATCTAAACCTAAAATCTAAACCTAACCCCAAATCTAAACCTAACCCCAAATCTAAACCTAAAATCTAAACCTAACCCCAAATCTAAACCTAAAATCTAAACCTAACCCCAAGTCTAAACCTAACCCCAAATCTAAACCTAAAATCTAAACCTAACCCCAAATCCAAACCTAAAATCTAAACATAACCCCAAATCTAAACCTAACCCCAAATCTAAACCTAAAATCTAAACCTAACCCCAAATCTAAACCTAAAATCTAAACCTAACCCCAAATCTAAACCTAACCCCAAATCTAAACCTAAAATCTAAACCTAACCCCAAATCTAAACCTAAAATCTAAACCTAACCCCAAATCTAAACCTAACCCCAAATCTAAACCTAAAATCTAAACCTAACCCCAAATCTAAACCTAACCCCAAATCTAAACCTAAAATCTAAACCTAACCCCAAATCTAAACCTAACCCCAAATCTAAACCTAAAATCTAAACCTAACCCCAAATCTAAACCTTAAATCTAAACCTAAAATCTAAACCTAACCCCAAATCCAAACCTAAAATCTAAACATAACCCCAAATCTAAACCTAACCCCAAATCTAAACCTAAAATCTAAACCTAACCCCAAATCTAAACCTAAAATCTAAACCTAACCCCAAATCTAAACCTAACCCCAAATCTAAACCTAAAATCTAAACCTAACCCCAAATCTAAACCTAAAATCTAAACCTAACCCCAAATCTAAACCTAAAATCTAAACCTAACCCCAAATCTAAACCTAAAATCTAAACCTAACCCCAAATCTAAACCTAACCCCAAATCTAAACCTAAAATCTAAACCTAACCCCAAATCTAAACCTTACCCCAAATATAAACCTAAAATCTAAACCTAACCCCAAATCTAAACCTAAAATCTAAACCTAACCCCAAATCTAAACCTAAAATCTAAACCTAACCCCAAATCTAAACCTTAAATCTAAACCTAACCCCAAATCTAAACCTAAAATCTAAACCTAACCCCAAATCTAAACCTAACCCCAAATCTAAACCTAAAATCTAAACCTAACCCCAAATCTAAACCTAAAATCTAAACCTAACCCCAAATCTAAACCTAACCCCAAATCTAAACCTAAAATCTAAACCTAACCCCAAATCTAAACCTAAAATCTAAACCTAACCCCAAGTCTAAACCTAACCCCAAATCTAAACCTAAAATCTAAACCTAACCCCAAATCTAAACCTAAAATCTAAACCTAACCCCAAATATAAACCTTAAATCTAAACCTAAAATCTAAACCTAACCCCAAATTTAAACCTAAAATCTAAACCTAACCCCAAATCTAAACCTTAAATCTAAACCTAACCCCAAGTCTAAACCTAACCCCAAATCTAAACCTAAAATCTAAACCTAAGCCCAAATCCAAACCTAAAATCTAAACCTAACCCCAAATCTAAACCTAACCACAAATCTAAACCTAAAATCTAAACCTAACCCCAAATCTAAACCTAAAATCTAAACCTAACCCCAAGTCTAAACCTAACCCCAAATCTAAACCTAAAATCTAAACCTAACCCCAAATCTAAACCTAAAATCTAAACCTAACCCCAAATCTAAACCTAAAATCTAAACCTAACCCCAAATCTAAACCCCAAATCTAAACCTAAAATCTAAACCTAACCCCAAATGTAAACCCAAGCCCAAATCTTAACCTAAAATCTAAACCTAACCCCAAATCTAAACCTAAAATCTAAACCTAACCCCAAATCTAAACCTAAAATCTAAACTTAACCCCAAATCTAAACCTAACTCCAAATCTAAACCTCAAATCTAAACCTAACCCCAAATCTAAACCTAACCCCAAATCTAAACCTAACCCCTAATCTAAACCTAAAATCTAAACCTAACCCCAAATCTAAACCTAACATATAAACCTAACCCCAAATCTAAACCTAACCCCAAATCTAAACCTAAAATCTAAACCTAACCCCAAATCTAAACCTAAAATCTAAACCTAACCCCAAGTCTAAACCTAACCCCAAATCTAAACCTAAAATCTAAACCTAACCCCAAATCTAAACCTAAAATCTAAACCTAACCCCAAATCTAAACCTAACCCCAAATCTAAACCTAAAATCTAAACCTAACCCCAAATCTAAACCTTAAATCTAAACCTAACCCCAAATCTAAACCTAACCCCAAATCTAAACCTAAAATCTAAACCTAACCCCAAATCTAAACCTAAAATCTAAACCTAACCCCAAATCTAAACCTAACCCCAAATCTAAACCTAAAATCTAAACCTAACCCCAAATCTAAACCTAAAATCTAAATCTATCCCCAAATCTAAACCTAACCCCAAATCTAAACCTAAAATCTAAACCTAACCCCAAATCTAAACCTAACCCCAAATCTAAACCTAAAATCTAAACCTAACCCCAAATCTAAACCTAAAATCTAAACCTAACCCCAAATATAAACCTAAAATCTAAACCTAACCCCAAATCTAAACCTAACCCCAAATCTAAACCTAAAATCTAAACCTAACCCCAAATCTAAACCTAAAATCTAAACCTAACCCCAAATCTAAACCTAAAATCTAAACCTAACCCCAAGTCTAAACCTAACCCCAAATCTAAACCTAAAATCTAAACCTAACCCCAAATCCAAACCTAAAATCTAAACCTAACCCCAAATCTAAACCTAACCCCAAATCTAAACCTAAAATCTAAACCTAACCCCAAATCTAAACCTAACCCCTAAACTAAACCTAAAATCTAAACCTAACCCCAAATCTAAACCTAAAATCTAAACCTAACCCCAAATCTAAACCTAACCCCAAATCTAAACCTAAAATCTAAACCTAACCCCAAATCTACACCTAACCCCATATCTAAACCTAAAATCTAAACCTAACCCCAAATCTAAACCTAAAATCTAAACCTAACCCCAAATCTAAACCTTACCCCAAATATAAACCTAAAATCTAAACCTAACCCCAAATCTAAACCTAAAATCTAAACCTAACCCCAAATCTAAACCTAAAATCTAAACCTAATCCCAAATCTAAACCTAAAATCTAAACCTAACGCCAAATCTAAACCTAAAATCTAAACCTAACCCCAAATCTAAACCTAACCCCAAATCTAAACCTTAAATCTAAACCTAACCCCAAATCTAAACCTAAAATCTAAACCTAACCCCAAATCTAAACCTTACCCCAAATCTAAACCTAAAATCTAAACCTAACCCCAAATCTAAACCTAAAATCTAAACCTAACCCCAAATCTAAACCTAAAATCTAAACCTAACACCAAATCTAAACCTAACCCCAAATCTAAACCTAAAATCTAAACCTAACCCCAAATCTAAACCTAAAATCTAAACCTAACCCCAAATCTAAACCTAAAATCTAAACCTAACCCCAAATCTAAACCTAAAATCTAAACCTAACCCCAAATCTAAACCTAACCCCAAATCTAAACCTAAAATCTAAACCTAACCCCAAATCTAACCCTAAAATCTAAACCTAACCCCAAATCTAAACTTAACCCCAAATCTAAACCTAAAATCTAAACCTAACCCCAAATCTAAACCTAAAATCTAAACCTAACCCCAAGTCTAAACCTAACCCCAAATCTAAACCTAAAATCTAAACCTAACCCCAAATCTAAACCTAACCCCAAATCTAAACCTAAAATCTAAACCTAACCCCAAATCTAAACCTAAAATCTAAACCTAACCCCAAATCTAAACCTAACCCCAAATCTAAACCTAAAATCTAAACCTAACCCCAAATCTAAACCTAACCCCAAATCTAAACCTAAAATCTAAACCTAACCCCAAATCTAAACCTTACCCCAAATATAAACCTAAAATCTAAACCTAACCCCAAATCTAAACCTAAAATCTAAACCTAAACCCAAATCTAAACCTAAAATCTAAACCTAACCCCAAATCTAAACCTTAAATCTAAACCTAACCCCAAATCTAAACCTAAAATCTAAACCTAACCCCAAATCTAAACCTAACCCCAAATCTAAACCTAAAATCTAAACCTAACCCCAAATCTAAACCTAAAATCTAAACCTAACCCCAAATCTAAACCTAACCCCAAATCTAAACCTAAAATCTAAACCTAACCCCAAATCTAAACCTAAAATCTAAACCTAACCCCAAGTCTAAACCTAACCCCAAATCTAAACCTAAAATCTAAACCTAACCCCAAATCTAAACCTAAACCCAAATCTAAACCTAAAATCTAAACCTAACCGCAAATCTAAACCTTACGCCAAATATAAACCTAAAATCTAAACCTAATCCCAAATCTAAACCTAAAATCTAAACCTAACCCCAAATCTAAACCTAAAATCTAAACCTAACCCCAAATCTAAACCTAACCCCAAATCTAAACCTAAAATCTAAACCTAACCCCAAATATAAACCTAAAATCTAAACCTAACCCCAAATCTAAACCTAACCCCAAATCTAAACCTAAAATCTAAACCTAACCCCAAATCTAAACCTAAAATCTAAACCTAACCCCAAATCTAAACCTAAAATCTAAACCTAACCCCAAATCTAAACCTAAAATCTAAACCTAACCCCAAGTCTAAACCTAACCCCAAATCTAAACCTAAAATCTAAACCTAACCCCAAATCCAAACCTAAAATCTAAACCTAACCCCAAATCTAAACCTAACCCCAAATCTAAACCTAAAATCTAAACCTAACCCCAAATCTAAACCTAAAATCTAAACCTAACCCCAAATCTAAACCTAACCCCAAATCTAAACCTAAAATCTAAACCTAACCCCAAGTCTAAAACTAACCCCAAATCTAAACCTAAAATCTAAACCTAACCCCAAATCTAAACCTAAAATCTAAACCTAACCCCAAGTCTAAACCTAACCCCAAATCTAAACCTAAAATCTAAACCTAACCCCAAATCTAAACCTAAAATCTAAACCTAACCCCAAATCTAAACCTAAACCCAAATCTAAACCTAAAATCTAAACCTAAGCCCAAATCCAAACCTAAAATCTAAACCTAACCCCAAATCTAAACCTAACCACAAATCTAAACCTAAAATCTAAACCTAACCCCAAATCTAAACCTAAAATCTAAACCTAACCCCAAATCTAAACCTAACCCCTAATCTAAACCTAAAATCTAAACCTAACCCCAAATCTAAACCTAAAATCTAAACCTAACCCCAAATCTAAACCCCAAATCTAAACCTAAAATCTAAACCTAACCCCAAATGTAAACCCAAGCCCAAATCTTAACCTAAAATCTAAACCTAACCCCAAATCTAAACCTAAAATCTAAACCTAACCCCAAATCTAAACCTAAAATCTAAACTTAACCCCAAATCTAAACCTAACTCCAAATCTAAACCTAAAATCTAAACCTAACCCCAAATCTAAACCTAACCCCTAATCTAAACCTAAAATCTAAACCTAACCCCAAATCTAAACCTAACATATAAACCTAACCCCAAATCTAAACCTAACCCCAAATCTAAACCTAAAATCTAAACCTAACCCCAAATCTAAACCTAAAATCTAAACCTAACCCCAAGTCTAAACCTAACCCCAAATCTAAACCTAAAATCTAAACCTAACCCCAAATCTAAACCTAAAATCTAAACCTAACCCCAAATCTAAACCTAACCCCAAATCTAAACCTAAAATCTAAACCTAACCCCAAATCTAAACCTAAAATCTAAACCTAACCCCAAATCTAAACCTAACCCCAAATCTAAACCTAAAATCTAAACCTAACCCCAAATCTAAACCTAAAATCTAAACCTAACCCCAAATCTAAACCTAACCCCAAATCTAAACCTAAAATCTAAACCTAACCCCAAATCTAAACCTAAAATCTAAATCTATCCCCAAATCTAAACCTAACCCCAAATCTAAACCTAAAATCTAAACCTAACCCCAAATCTAAACCTAACCCCAAATCTAAATCTAAAATCTAAACCTAACCCCAAATCTAAACCTAAAATCTAAACCTAACCCCAAATATAAACCTAAAATCTAAACCTAACCCCAAATCTAAACCTAACCCCAAATCTAAACCTAAAATCTAAACCTAACCCCAAATCTAAACCTAAAATCTAAACCTAACCCCAAATCTAAACCTAAAATCTAAACCTAACCCCAAGTCTAAACCTAACCCCAAATCTAAACCTAAAATCTAAACCTAACCCCAAATCCAAACCTAAAATCTAAACCTAACCCCAAATCTAAACCTAACCCCAAATCTAAACCTAAAATCTAAACCTAACCCCAAATCTAAACCTAAAATCTAAACCTAACCCCAAATCTACACCTAACCCCATATCTAAACCTAAAATCTAAACCTAACCCCAAATCTAAACCTAAAATCTAAACCTAACCCCAAATCTAAACCTTACCCCAAATCTAAACCTAAAATCTAAACCTAACCCCAAATCTAAACCTAAAATCTAAACCTAACCCCAAATCTAAACCTAAAATCTAAACCTAATCCCAAATCTAAACCTAAAATCTAAACCTAACGCCAAATCTAAACCTAAAATCTAAACCTAACCCCAAATCTAAACCTAACCCCAAATCTAAACCTAAAATCTAAACCTAACCCCAAATCTAAACCTAAAATCTAAACCTAACCCCAAATCTAAACCTTACCCCAAATCTAAACCTAAAATCTAAACCTAACCCCAAATATAAACCTAAAATCTAAACCTAACCCCAAATCTAAACCTAAAATCTAAACCTAACACCAAATCTAAACCTAACCCCAAATCTAAACCTAAAATCTAAACCTAACCCCAAATCTAAACCTAAAATCTAAACCTAACCCCAAATCTAAACCTAAAATCTAAACCTAACCCCAAATCTAAACCTAAAATCTAAACCTAACCCCAAATCTAAACCTAACCCCAAATCTAAACCTAAAATCTAAACCTAACCCCAAATCAAAACCTAAAATCTAAACCTAACCCCAAATCTAAACCTAAAATCTAAACCTAACCCCAAATCTAACCCTAAAATCTAAACCTAACACCAAATCTAAACTTAACCCCAAATCTAAACCTAAAATCTAAACCTAACCCCAAATCTAAACCTAAAATCTAAACCTAACCCCAAGTCTAAACCTAACCCCAAATCTAAACCTAAAATCTAAACCTAACCCCAAATCTAAACCTAACCCCAAATCTAAACCTAAAATCTAAACCTAACCCCAAATCTAAACCTAAAATCTAAACCTAACCCCAAATCTAAACCTAACCCCAAATCTAAACCTAAAATGTAAACCTAACCCCAAATCTAAACCTAACCCCAAATCTAAACCTAAAATCTAAACCTAACCCCAAATCTAAACCTTACCCCAAATATAAACCTAAAATCTAAACCTAACCCCAAATCTAAACCTAAAATCTAAACCTAAACCCAAATCTAAACCTAAAATCTAAACCTAACCCCAAATCTAAACCTTAAATCTAAACCTAACCCCAAATCTAAACCTAAAATCTAAACCTAACCCCAAATCTAAACCTAACCCCAAATCTAAACCTAAAATCTAAACCTAACCCCAAATCTAAACCTAAAATCTAAACCTAACCCCAAATCTAAACCTAACCCCAAATCTAAACCTAAAATCTAAACCTAACCCCAAATCTAAAACTAAAATCTAAACCTAACCCCAAGTCTAAACCTAACCCCAAATCTAAACCTAAAATCTAAACCTAACCCCAAATCTAAACCTAAAATCTAAACCTAACCCCAAATCTAAACCTAAACCCAAATCTAAACCTAAAATCTAAACCTAACCCCAAATCTAAACCTTACGCCAAATATAAACCTAAAATCTAAACCTAATCCCAAATCTAAACCTAAAATCTAAACCTAACCCCAAATCTAAACCTAAAATCTAAACCTAACCCCAAATCTAACCCTAAAATCTAAACCTAAAATCTAAACCTAACCCCAAATCTAAACTTAACACCAAATCTAAACCTAAAATCTAAACCTAACCCAAAATCTAAACCTAACCCCAAATCTAAACCTAAAATCTAAACCTAACCCCAAATCTAAACCTAAAATCTAAACCTAACCCCAAGTCTAAACCTAACCCCAAATCTAAACCTAAAATCTAAACCTAAGCCCAAATCCAAACCTAAAATCTAAACCTAACCCCAAATCTAAACCCCAAATCTAAACCTAAAATCTAAACCTAACCCCAAATCTAAACCTAAAATCTAAACCTAACCCCAAATCTAAACCTAACCCCAAATCTAAACCTAAAATCTAAACCTAACCCCAAATCTAAACCTAAAATCTAAACCTAACCCAAATCTAAACCTAACTCCAAATCTAAACCTCAAATCTAAACCTAACCCCAAATCTAAACCTAACCCCAAATCTAAACCTAACCCCTAATCTAAACCTAAAATCTAAACCTAACCCCAAATCTAAACCTAACATATAAACCTAACCCCAAATCTAAACCTAACCCCAAATCTAAACCTAAAATCTAAACCTAACCCCAAATCTAAACCTAAAATCTAAACCTAACCCCCAGTCTAAACCTAACCCCAAATCTAAACCTAAAATCTAAACCTAACCCCAAATCCAAACCTAAAATCTAAACCTAACCCCAAATCTAAACCTAACCCCAAATCTAAACCTAAAATCTAAACCTAACCCCAAATCTAAACCTAAAATCTAAACCTAACCCCAAATCTAAACCTAACCCCAAATCTAAACCTAAAATCTAAACCTAACCCCAAATCTAAACCTAAAATCTAAACCTAACCCCAAATCTAAACCTAACCCCAAATCTAAACCTAAAATCTAAACCTAACCCCAAATCTAAACCTAAAATCTAAACCTATCCCCAAATCTAAACCTAACCCCAAATCTAAACCTAAAATCTAAACCTAACCCCAAATCTAAACCTAAAATCTAAACCTAACCCCAAATCTAAACCTAAAATCTAAACCTAACCCCAAATCTAAACCTAAAATCTAAACCTAACCCCAAGTCTAAACCTAACCCCAAATCTAAACCTAAAATCTAAACCTAACCCCAAATCCAAACCTAAAATCTAAACCTAACCCCAAATCTAAACCTAACCCCAAATCTAAACCTAAAATCTAAACCTAACCCCAAATCTAAACCTTAAATCTAAACCTAACCCCAAATCTAAACCTAACCCCTAAACTAAACCTAAAATCTAAACCTAACCCCAAATCTAAACCTAAAATCTAAACCTAACCCCAAATCTAAACCTAACCCCAAATCTAAAACTAAAATCTAAACCTAACCCCAAATCTACACCTAACCCCATATCTAAACCTAAAATCTAAACCTAACCCCAAATCTAAACCTAAAATCTAAACCTAACCCCAAATCTAAACCTTACCCCAAATATAAACCTAAAATCTAAACCTAACCCCAAATCTAAACCTAAAATCTAAACCTAACCCCAAATCTAAACCTAAAATCTAAACCTAACCCCAAATCTAAACCTAAAATCTAAACCTAACGCCAAATCTAAACCTAAAATCTAAACCTAACCCCAAATCTAAACCTAACCCCAAATCTAAACCTTAAATCTAAACCTAACCCCAAATCTAAACCTAAAATCTAAACCTAACCCCAAATCTAAACCTTACCCCAAATCTAAACCTAAAATCTAAACCTAACCCCAAATCTAAACCTAAAATCTAAACCTAACCCCAAATCTAAACCTAAAATCTAAACCTAACACCAAATCTAAACCTAACCCCAAATCTAAACCTAAAATCTAAACCTAACCCCAAATCTAAACCTAAAATCTAAACCTAACCCCAAATCTAAACCTAAAATCTAAACCTAACCCCAAATCTAAACCTAAAATCTAAACCTAACCCCAAATCTAAACCTAACCCCAAATCTAAACCTAAAATCTAAACCTAACCCCAAATCAAAACCTAAAATCTAAACCTAACCCCAAATCTAAACCTAAAATCTAAACCTAACCCCAAATCTAACCCTAAAATCTAAACCTAACACCAAATCTAAACTTAACCCCAAATCTAAACCTAAAATCTAAACCTAACCCCAAATCTAAACCTAAAATCTAAACCTAACCCCAAGTCTAAACCTAACCCCAAATCTAAACCTAAAATCTAAACCTAACCCCAAATCTAAACCTAAAATCTAAACCTAACCCCAAATCTAAACCTAACAACAAATCTAAACCTAAAATCTAAACCTAACCCCAAATCTAAACCTTACGCCAAATATAAACCTAAAATCTAAACCTAACCCCAAATCTAAACCTAAAATCTAAACCTAACCCCAAATCTAAACCTAAAATCTAAACCTAACCCCAAATCTAAACCTAACCCCAAATCTAAACCTAAAATCTAAACCTAACCCCAAATCTAAACCTAACCCCAAATCTAAACCTAAAATCTAAACCTAACCCCAAATCTAAACCTAACCCCAAATCTAAACCTAAAATCTAAACCTAACCCCAAATCTAAACCTTAAATCTAAACCTAAAATCTAAACCTAACCCCAAATTTAAACCTAAAATCTAAACCTAACCCCAAATCTAAACCTAAAATCTAAACCTAACCCCAAATCTAAACCTAAAATCTAAACCTAACCCCAAATCTAAACCTAAAATCTAAACCTAACCCCAAGTCTAAACCTAACCCCAAATCTAAACCTAAAATCTAAACCTAAGCCCAAATCCAAACCTAAAATCTAAACCTAACCCCAAATCTAAACCTAACCACAAATCTAAACCTAAAATCTAAACCTAACCCCAAATCTAAACCTAAAATCTAAACCTAACCCCAAATCTAAACCTAACCCCTAATCTAAACCTAAAATCTAAACCTAACCCCAAATCTAAACCTAAAATCTAAACCTGACCCCAAATCTAAACCTAACCCCAAATCTAAACCTAAAATCTAAACCTAAACCCAAATCTAAACCCCAAATCTAAACCTAAAATCTAAACCTAACCCCAAATCTAAACCTAACCACAAATCTAAACCTAAAATCTAAACCTAACCCCAAATCTAAACCTAAAATCTAAACCTAACCCCAAATCTAAACCTAACCCCTAATCTAAACCTAAAATCTAAACCTAACCCCAAATCTAAACCTAAAATCTAAACCTAACCCCAAATCTAAACCTAAAATCTAAACCTAACCCCAAATCTAAACCTAAAATCTAAACCTAACACCAAATCTAAACCTAACCCCTAATCTAAACCTAAAATCTAAACCTAACCCCAAATCTAAACCTAAAATCTAAACCTGACCCCAAATCTAAACCTAAAATCTAAACTTAACCCCAAATCTAAACCTAAAATCTAAACCTAACCCCAAATCTAAACCCAAGCCCAAATCTTAACCTAAAATCTAAACCTAACCCCAAATCTAAACCTAAAATCTAAACCTAACCCCAAATCTAAACCTAAAATCTAAACTTAACCCCAAATCTAAACCTAACTCCAAATCTAAACCTCAAATCTAAACCTAACCCCAAATCTAAACCTAACCCCAAATCTAAACCTAAAATCTAAACCTAACCCCAAGTCTAAACCTAACCCCAAATCTAAACCTAACCCCTAATCTAAACCTAAAATCTAAACCTAACCCCAAATCTAAACCTAAAATCTAAACCTAACCCCAAATCTAAACCTAAAATCTAAACCTAACCCCAAATCTAAACCCCAAATCTAAACCTAAAATCTAAACCTAACCCCAAATGTAAACCCAAGCCCAAATCTTAACCTAAAATCTAAACCTAACCCCAAATCTAAACCTAAAATCTAAACCTAACCCCAAATCTAAACCTAAAATCTAAACTTAACCCCAAATCTAAACCTAACTCCAAATCTAAACCTCAAATCTAAACCTAACCCCAAATCTAAACCTAACCCCAAATCTAAACCTAACCCCTAATCTAAACCTAAAATCTAAACCTAACCCCAAATCTAAACCTAACATATAAACCTAACCCCAAATCTAAACCTAACCCCAAATCTAAACCTAAAATCTAAACCTAACCCCAAATCTAAACCTAAAATCTAAACCTAACCCCAAGTCTAAACCTAACCCCAAATCTAAACCTAAAATCTAAACCTAACCCCAAATCCAAACCTAAAATCTAAACCTAACCCCAAATCTAAACCTAACCCCAAATCTAAACCTAAAATCTAAACCTAACCCCAAATCTAAACCTAAAATCTAAACCTAACCCCAAATCTAAACCTAACCCCAAATCTAAACCTAAAATCTAAACCTAACCCCAAATCTAAACCTAAAATCTAAACCTAACCCCAAATCTAAACCTAACCCCAAATCTAAACCTAAAATCTAAACCTAACCCCAAATCTAAACCTAAAATCTAAACCTATCCCCAAATCTAAACCTAACCCCAAATCTAAACCTAAAATCTAAACCTAACCCCAAATCTAAACCTAAAATCTAAACCTAACCCCAAGTCTAAACCTAACCCCAAATCTAAACCTAAAATCTAAACCTAACCCCAAATCCAAACCTAAAATCTAAACCTAACCCCAAATCTAAACCTAACCCCAAATCTAAACCTAAAATCTAAACCTAACCCCAAATCTAAACCTAAAATCTAAACCTAACCCCAAATCTAAACCTAACCCCTACACTAAACCTAAAATCTAAACCTAACCCCAAATCTAAACCTAAAATCTAAACCTAACCCCAAATCTAAACCTAACCCCAAATCTAAACCTAAAATCTAAACCTAACCCCAAATCTACACCTAACCCCATATCTAAACCTAAAATCTAAACCTAACCCCAAATCTAAACCTAAAATCTAAACCTAACCCCAAATCTAAACCTTACCCCAAATATAAACCTAAAATCTAAACCTAACCCCAAATCTAAACCTAAAATCTAAACCTAACCCCAAATCTAAACCTAAAATCTAAACCTAACCCCAAATCTAAACCTAAAATCTAAACCTAACGCCAAATCTAAACCTAAAATCTAAACCTAACCCCAAATCTAAACCTAACCCCAAATCTAAACCTTAAATCTAAACCTAACCCCAAATCTAAACCTAAAATCTAAACCTAACCCCAAATCTAAACCTTACCCCAAATCTAAACCTAAAATCTAAACCTAACCCCAAATCTAAACCTAAAATCTAAACCTAACCCCAAATCTAAACCTAAAATCTAAACCTAACACCAAATCTAAACCTAACCCCAAATCTAAACCTAAAATCTAAACCTAACCCCAAATCTAAACCTAAAATCTAAACCTAACCCCAAATCTAAACCTAAAATCTAAACCTAACCCCAAATCTAAACCTAACCCCAAATCTAAACCTAAAATCTAAACCTAACCCCAAATCAAAACATAAATCTAAACCTAACCCCAAATCTAAACCTAAAATGTAAACCTAACCCCAAATCTAACCCTAAAATCTAAACCTAACCCCAAATCTACACCTAACCCCAAATCTAAACCTAAAATCTAAACCTAACCCCAAATCTAAACCTAAAATCTAAACCTAACCCCAAGTCTAAACCTAACCCCAAATCTAAACCTAAAATCTAAACCTAACCCCAAATCTAAACCTAAAATCTAAACCTAACCCCAAATCTAAACCTAACCCCAAATCTAAACCTAAAATCTAAACCTAACCCCAAATCTAAACCTTACGCCAAATATAAACCTAAAATCTAAACCTAACCCCAAATCTAAACCTAAAATCTAAACCTAACCCCAAATCTAAACCTAAAATCTAAACCTAACCCCAAATCTAAACCTAACCCCAAATCTAAACCTAAAATCTAAACCTAACCCCAAATCTAAACCTAACCCCAAATCTAAACCTAAAATCTAAACCTAACCCCAAATCTAAACCTAACCCCAAATCTAAACCTAAAATCTAAACCTAACCCCAAATCTAAACCTTAAATCTAAACCTAAAATCTAAACCTAACCCCAAATTTAAACCTAAAATCTAAACCTAACCCCAAATCTAAACCTAAAATCTAAACCTAACCCCAAATCTAAACCTAAAATCTAAACCTAACCCCAAATCTAAACCTAAAATCTAAACCTAACCCCAAATCTAAACCTAACCCCAAATCTAAACCTAAAATCTAAACCTAACCCCAAATCTAAACCTAACCCCAAATCTAAACCTAAAATCTAAACCTAACCCCAAATCTAAACCTAACCCCAAATCTAAACCTAAAATCTAAACCTAACCCCAAATCTAAACCTTAAATCTAAACCTAAAATCTAAACCTAACCCCAAATTTAAACCTAAAATCTAAACCTAACCCCAAATCTAAACCTAAAATCTAAACCTAACCCCAAATCTAAACCTAAAATCTAAACCTAACCCCAAATCTAAACCTAAAATCTAAACCTAACCCCAAGTATAAACCTAACCCCAAATCTAAACCTAAAATCTAAACCTAAGCCCAAATCCAAACCTAAAATCTAAACCTAACCCCAAATCTAAACCTAACCACAAATCTAAACCTAAAATCTAAACCTAACCCCAAATCTAAACCTAAAATCTAAACCTAACCCCAAATCTAAACCTAACCCCTAATCTAAACCTAAAATCTAAACCTAACCCCAAATCTAAACCTAACCCCAAATCTAAACCTAAAATCTAAACCTAACCCCAAATCTAAACCTAAAATCTAAACCTAAATCCAAATCTAAACCCCAAATCTAAACCTAAAATCTAAACCTAACCCCAAATGTAAACCCAAGCCCAAATCTTAACCTAAAATCTAAACCTAACCCCAAATCTAAACCTAAAATCTAAACCTAACCCCAAATCTAAACCTAAAATCTAAACCTAACCCCAAATCTAAACCTAACCCCAAATCTAAACCTAAAATCTAAACCTAACCCCAAATCTAAACCTAACCCCTAATCTAAACCTAAAATCTAAACCTAACCCCAAATCTAAACCTTAAATCTAAACCTAAAATCTAAACCTAACCCCAAATTTAAACCTAAAATCTAAACCTAACCCCAAATCTAAACCTAAAATCTAAACCTAACCCCAAATCTAAACCTAAAATCTAAACCTAACCCCAAATCTAAACCTAAAATCTAAACCTAACCCCAAGTCTAAACCTAACCCCAAATCTAAACCTAAAATCTAAACCTAAGCCCAAATCCAAACCTAAAATCTAAACCTAACCCCAAATCTAAACCTAACCACAAATCTAAACCTAAAATCTAAACCTAACCCCAAATCTAAACCTAAAATCTAAACCTAACCCCAAATCTAAACCTAACCCCTAATCTAAACCTAAAATCTAAACCTAACCCCAAATCTAAACCTAAAATCTAAACCTGACCCCAAATCTAAACCTAACCCCAAATCTAAACCTAAAATCTAAACCTAAATCCAAATCTAAACCCCAAATCTAAACCTAAAATCTAAACCTAACCCCAAATGTAAACCCAAGCCCAAATCTTAACCTAAAATCTAAACCTAACCCCAAATCTAAGCCTAAAATCTAAACCTAACCCCAAATCTAAACCTTAAATCTAAACCTAAAATCTAAACCTAACCCCAAATTTAAACCTAAAATCTAAACCTAACCCCAAATCTAAACCTAAAATCTAAACCTAACCCCAAATCTAAACCTAACCCCAAATCTAAACCTAAAATCTAAACCTAACCCCAAATCTAAACCTAACCCCAAATCTAAACCTAAAATCTAAACCTAACCCCAAATCTAAACCTAAAATCTAAACCTAACCCCAAGTCTAAACCTAACCCCAAATCTAAACCTAAAATCTAAACCTAACCCCAAATCCAAACCTAAAATCTAAACCTAACCCCAAATCTAAAACTAACCCCAAATCTAAACCTAAAATCTAAACCTAACCCCAAATCTAAACCTGAAATCTAAACCTAACCCCAAATCTAAACCTAACCCCAAATCTAAACCTAAAATCTAAACCTAACCCCAAATCTAAACCTAAAATCTAAACCTAACCCCAAATCTAAACCTAACCCCAAATCTAAACCTAAAATCTAAACCTAACCCCAAATCTAAACCTAACCCCAAATCTAAACCTAAAATCTAAACCTAACCCCAAATCTAAACCTAACCCCAAATCTAAACCTAAAATCTAAACCTAACCCCAAATCTAAACCTTAAATCTAAACCTAAAATCTAAACCTAACCCCAAATCCAAACCTAAAATCTAAACATAACCCCAAATCTAAACCTAACCCCAAATCTAAACCTAAAATCTAAACCTAACCCCAAATCTAAACCTAAAATCTAAACCTAACCCCAAATCTAAACCTAAAATCTAAACCTAACCCCAAATCTAAACCTAAAATCTAAACCTAACCCCAAATCTAAACCTAACCCCTAATCTAAACCTAAAATCTAAACCTAACCCCAAATCTAAATCTAAAATCTAAACCTGACCCCAAATCTAAACCTAACCCCAAATCTAAACCTAAAATCTAAACCTAAACCCAAATCTAAACCCCAAATCTAAACCTAAAATCTAAACCTAACCCCAAATGTAAACCCAAGCCCAAATCTTAACCTAAAATCTAAACCTAACCCCAAATCTAAACCTAAAATCTAAACCTAACCCCAAATCTAAACCTAAAATCTAAACTCAACCCCAAATCTAAACCTAACTCCAAATCTAAACCTCAAATCTAAACCTAACCCCAAATCTAAACCTAACCCCAAATCTAAACCTAACCCCAAATCTAAACCTAAAATCTAAACCTAACCTCAAGTCTAAACCTAACCCCAAATCTAAACCTAACCCCTAATCTAAACCTAAAATCTAAACCTAACCCCAAATCTAAACCTAACCCCAAATCTAAGCCTAAAATCTAAACCTAACCCCAAATCTAAACCTTAAATCTAAACCTAAAATCTAAACCTAACCCCTAATTTAAACCTAAAATCTAAACCTAACCCCAAATCTAAACCTAAAATCTAAACCTAACCCCAAATCTAAACCTAAAATCTAAACCTAACCCCAAATCTAAACCTAAACCCTAATCTAAACCTAAAATCTAAACCTAACCCCAAATCTAAACCTAACCCCAAATCTAAACCTAAAATCTAAACCTAACCCCAAATCTAAACCTAAGCCCAAATCTAAACCTAAAATCTAAACCTAACCCCAAATCTAAACCTAAAATCTAAACCTAAAATCTAAACCTAACCCCAAATTTAAACCTAAAATCTAAACCTAACCCCAAATCTAAACCTAAAATCTAAACCTAACCCCAAATCTAAACCTAACCCCAAATCTAAACCTAAAATCTAAACCTAACCCCAAATCTAAACCTAACCCCAAATCTAAACCTAAAATCTAAACCTAACCCCAAATCTAAACCTAAAATCTAAACCTAACCCCAAATCTAAACCTAACCCCAAATCTAAACCTAAAATCTAAACCTAACCCCAAATCCAAACCTAAAATCTAAACCTAACCCCAAATCTAAACCTAACCCCAAATCTAAACCTAAAATCTAAACCTAACCCCAAATCTAAACCTAAAATCTAAACCTAACCCCAAATCTAAACCTAAAATCTAAACCTAACCCCAAATCTAAACCTAAAATCTAAACCTAACCCCAAATCTAAACCTAACCCCAAATCTAAACCTAAAATCTAAACCTAACCCCAAATCTAAACCTAACCCCAAATCTAAACCTAAAATGTAAACCTAACCCCAAATCTAAACCTAACCCCAAATCTAAACCTAAAATCTAAACCTAACCCCAAATCTAAACCTTATATCTAAACCTAAAATCTAAACCTAACCCCAAATCCAAACCTAAAATCTAAACCTAACCCCAAATCTAAACCTAACCCCAAATCTTAACCTAAAATCTAAACCTAACCCCAAATCTAAACCTAAAATCTAAACCTAACCCCAAATCTAAACCTAACCCCTAATCTAAACCTAAAATCTAAACCTAACCCCAAATCTAAACCTAAAATCTAAACCTAACCCCAAATATAAACCTAACCCCAAATCTAAACCTAAAATCTAAACCTAACCCCAAATCTAAATCTAACCCCAAATCTAAACCTAAAATCTAAACCTAACCCCAAATCTAAACCTTACCCCAAATATAAACCTAAAATCTAAACCTAACCCCAAATCTAAACCTAAAATCTAAACCTAAACCCAAATCAAAACCTAAAATCTAAACCTAACCCCAAATCTAAACCTTAAATCTAAACCTAACCCCAAATCTAAACCTAAAATCTAAACCTAACCCCAAATCTAAACCTAACCCCAAAAATAAACCTAAAATCTAAACCTAACCCCAAATCTAAACCTAAAATCTAAACCTAACCCCAAATCTAAACCTAACCCCAAATCTAAACCTAAAATCTAAACCTAACCCCAAATCTAAACCTAAAATCTAAACCTAACCCCAAGTCTAAACCTAACCCCAAATCTAAACCTAAAATCTAAACCTAACCCCAAATCTAAACCTAAAATCTAAACCTAACCCCAAATATAAACCTAAACCCAAATCTAAACCTAAAATCTAAACCTAACCCCAAATCTAAACCTTACGCCAAATATAAACCTAAAATCTAAACCTAACCCCAAATCTAAACCTAAAATCTAAACCTAACCCCAAATCTAAACCTAACCCCAAATCTAAACCTAAAATCTAAACCTAACCCCAAATCTAAACCTAAAATCTAAACCTAACCCCAAATCTACACCTAACCCCATATCTAAACCTAAAATCTAAACCTAACCCCAAATCTAAACCTAAAATGTAAACCTAACCCCAAATCTAAACCTAACCCCAAATCTAAACCTAAAATCTAAACCTAACCCCAAATCTAAACCTAAAATCTAAACCTAACCCCAAATCTAAACCTAAAATCTAAACCTAACCCCAAATCTAAACCTAAAATCTAAACCTAACCCCAAATCTAAACCTAAAATCTAAACCTAACCCCAAATCTAAACCTAACCCCAAATCTAAACCTTAAATCTAAACCTAACCCCAAATCTAAACCTAAAATCTAAACCTAACCCCAAATCTAAACCTAACCCCAAATCTAAACCTAAAATCTAAACCTAACCCCAAATCTAAACCTAACATCTAAACCTAACCCCAAATCTAAACCTAAAATCTAAACCTAACCCCAAATCTAAACCTAACCCCAAATCTAAACCTAAAATCTAAACCTAACCCCAAATCTAAACCTAAAATCTAAACCTAACCCCAAATCTAAACCTAACCCCAAATCTAAACCTAAAATCTAAACCTAACCCCAAATCTAAACCTAAAATCTAAACCTAACCCCAAATCTAACCCTAAAATCTAAACCTAACACGAAATCTAAACCTAACCCCAAGTCTAAACCTAAAATCTAAACCTAACCCCAAATCTAAACCTAAAATCTAAACCTAACCCCAAATCTAAACCTAAAATCTAAACCTAACCCCAAATCTAAACCTAAAATCTAAACCTAACCCCAAATCTAAACCTAACCCCAAATCTAAACCTAAAATCTAAACCTAACCCCAAATCTAAACCTAAAATCTAAACCTAACCCCAAATCTAACCCTAAAATCTAAACCTAACCCCAAATCTAAACCTAACCCCAAATCTAAACCTAAAATCTAAACCTAACCCCAAATCTAAACCTAAAATCTAAACCTAACCCCAAGTCTAAACCTAACCCCAAATCTAAACCTAAAATCTAAACCTAACCCCAAATCTAAACCTAAAATCTAAACCTAACCCCAAATCTAAACCTAACCCCAAATCTAAACCTAAAATCTAAACCTAACCCCAAATCTAAACCTTACGCCAAATATAAACCTAAAATCTAAACCTAACCCCAAATCTAAACCTAAAATCTAAACCTAACCCCAAATCTAAACCTAAAATCTAAACCTAACCCCAAATCTAAACCTAACCCCAAATCTAAACCTAAAATCTAAACCTAACCCCAAATCTAAACCTAACCCCAAATCTAAACCTAAAATCTAAACCTAACCCCAAATCTAAACCTAACCCCAAATCTAAACCTAAAATCTAAACCTAACCCCAAATCTAAACCTTAAATCTAAACCTAAAATCTAAACCTAACCCCAAATTTAAACCTAAAATCTAAACCTAACCCCAAATCTAAACCTAAAATCTAAACCTAACCCCAAATCTAAACCTCAAATCTAAACCTAACCCCAAATCTAAACCTAAAATCTAAACCTAACCCCAAGTCTAAACCTAACCCCAAATCTAAACCTAAAATCTAAACCTAAGCCCAAATCCAAACTTAAAATCTAAACCTAACCCCAAATCTAAACCTAACCCCAAATCTAAACCTAAAATCTAAACCTAACCCCAAATCTAAACCTAAAATCTAAACCTAACCCCAAATCTAAACCTAACCCCTAATCTAAACCTAAAATCTAAACCTAACCCCAAATCTAAACCTAAAATCTAAACCTGACCCCAAATCTAAACCTAACCCCAAATCTAAACCTAAAATCTAAACCTAAACCCAAATCTAAACCCCAAATCTAAACCTAAAATCTAAACCTAACCCCAAATCTAAACCCAAGCCCAAATCTTAACCTAAAATCTAAACCTAACCCCAAATCTAAACCTAAAATCTAAACCTAACCCCAAATCTAAACCTAAAATCTAAACTTAACCCCAAATCTAAACCTAACTCCAAATCTAAACCTCAAATCTAAACCTAACCCCAAATCTAAACCTAACCCCAAATCTAAACCTAAAATCTAAACCTAACCCCAAGTCTAAACCTAACCCCAAATCTAAACCTAACCCCTAATCTAAACCTAAAATCTAAACCTAACCCCAAATCTAAACCTAACCCCAAATCTAAGCCTAAAATCTAAACCTAACCCCAAATCTAAACCTTAAATCTAAACCTAAAATCTAAACCTAACCCCAAATCTAAACCTAAAATCTAAACCTAACCCCAAATCTAAACCTAAAATCTAAACCTAACCCCAAATCTAAACCTAACCCCAAATCTAAACCTAAAATCTAAACCTAACCCCAAATCTAAACCTAAAATCTAAACCTAACCCCAAATCTAAACCTAAAATCTAAACCTAACCCCAAATCTAAACCTAAAATCTAAACCTAACCCCAAATCTAAACCTAAAATCTAAACCTAACCCCAAATCTAAACCTAAAATCTAAACCTAACCCCAAATCTAACCCTAAAATCTAAACCTAACACCAAATCTAAACCTAACCCCAAATCTAAACCTAAAATCTAAACCTAACCCCAAATCTAAACCTAAAATCTAAACCTAACCCCAAATCTAAACCTAAAATCTAAACCTAACCCCAAATCTAAACCTAACCCCAAATCTAAACCTAAAATCTAAACCTAACCCCAAATCTAAACCTAAAATCTAAACCTAACCCCAAATCAAAACCTAAAATCTAAACCTAACCCCAAATCTAACCCTAAAATCTAAACCTAACACCAAATCTAAACCTAACCCCAAATCTAAACCTAAAATCTAAACCTAACCCCAAATCTAAACCTAAAATCTAAACCTAACCCCAAGTCTAAACCTAACCCCAAATCTAAACCTAAAATCTAAACCTAACCCCAAATCTAAACCTAAAATCTAAACCTAACCCCAAATCTAAACATAACCCCAAATCTAAACCTAAAATCTAAACCTAACCCCAAATCTAAACCTTACGCCAAATATAAACCTAAAATCTAAACCTAACCCCAAATCTAAACCTAAAATCTAAACCTAACCCCAAATCTAAACCTAAAATCTAAACCTAACCCCAAATCTAAACCTAACCCCAAATCTAAACCTAAAATCTAAACCTAACCCCAAATCTAAACCAAACCCCAAATCTAAACCTAAAATCTAAACCTAACCCCAAATCTAAACCTAACCCCAAATCTAAACCTAAAATCTAAACCTAACCCCAAATCTAAACCTTAAATCTAAACCTAAAATCTAAACCTAACCCCAAATTTAAACCTAAAATCTAAACCTAACCCCAAATCTAAACCTAAAATCTAAACCTAACCCCAAATCTAAACCTAAAATGTAAACCTAACCCCAAATCTAAACCTAAAATCTAAACCTAAACCCAAGTCTAAACCTAACCCCAAATCTAAACCTAAAATCTAAACCTAAGCCCAAATCCAAACCTAAAATCTAAACCTAACCCCAAATCTACACCTAACCACAAATCTAAACCTAAAATCTAAACCTAACCCCAAATCTAAACCTAAAATCTAAACCTAACCCCAAATCTAAACCTAACCCCAAATCTAAACCTAAAATCTAAACCTAACCCCAAATCTAAACCTAAAATCTAAACCTAACCCCAAATCTAAACCTAACCCCAAATCTAAACCTAAAATCTAAACCTAACACCAAATCTAAACTTAACCCCAAATCTAAACCTAAAATCTAAACCTAACCCCAAATCTAAACCTAACCCCAAATATAAACCTAAAATCTAAACCTAACCCCAAATCTAAACCTAAAATCTAAACCTAAACCCAAATCTAAACCTAAAATCTAAACCTAACCCCAAATCTAAACCTTAAATCTAAACCTAACCCCAAATCTAAACCTAAAATCTAAACCTAACCCCAAATCTAAACCTAACCCCAAATCTAAACCTAAAATCTAAACCTAACCCCAAATCTAAACCTAAAATCTAAACCTAACCCCAAATCTAAACCTAACCCCAAATCTAAACCTAAAATCTAAACCTAACCCCAAATCTAAACCTAAAATCTAAACCTAACCCCAAGTCTAAACCTAACCCCAAATCTAAACCTAAAATCTAAACCTAACCCCAAATCTAAACCTTACGCCAAATATAAACCTAAAATCTAAACCTAACCCCAAATCTAAACCTAAAATCTAAACCTAACCCCAAATCTAAACCTAACCCCAAATCTAAACCTAAAATCTAAACCTAACCCCAAATCTAAACCTAAAATCTAAACCTAACCCCAAATCTACACCTAACCCCATATCTAAACCTAAAATCTAAACCTAACCCCAAATCTAAACCTAAAATCTAAACCTAACCCCAAATCTAAACCTTACCCCAAATATAAACCTAAAATCTAAACCTAACCCCAAATCTAAACCTAAAATCTAAACCTAACCCCAAATCTAAACCTAAAATCTAAACCTAACCCCAAATCTAAACCTAAAATCTAAACCTAACCCCAAATCTAAACCTAAAATCTAAACCTAACCCCAAATCTAAACCTAAAATCTAAACCTAACCCCAAATCTAAACCTAACCCCAAATCTAAACCTTAAATCTAAACCTAACCCCAAATCTAAACCTAAAATCTAAACCTAACCCCAAATCTAAACCTAACCCCAAATCTAAACCTAAAATCTAAACCTAACCCCAAATCTAAACCTAACATCTAAACCTAACCCCAAATCTAAACCTAAAATCTAAACCTAACACCAAATCTAAACCTAACCCCAAATCTAAACCTAAAATCTAAACCTAACCCCAAATCTAAACCTAACCCCAAATCTAAACCTAAAATCTAAACCTAACCCCAAATCTAAACCTAAAATCTAAACCTAACCCCAAATCTAACCCTAAAATCTAAACCTAACACCAAATCTAAACCTAACCCCAAATCTAAACCTAAAATCTAAACCTAACCCCAAATCTAAACCTAAAATCTAAACCTAACCCCAAATCTAAACCTAAAATCTAAACCTAACCCCAAATCTAAACCTAAAATCTAAACCTAACCCCAAATCTAAACCTAACCCCAAATCTAAACCTAAAATCTAAACCTAACCCCAAATCTAAACCTAAAATCTAAACCTAACCCCAAATCTAAACCTAAAATCTAAACCTAACCCCAAATCTAAACCTAAACCCTAATCTAAACCTAAAATCTAAACCTAACCCCAAATCTAAACCTAAAATCTAAACCTGACCCCAAATCTAAACCTAACCCCAAATCTAAACCTAAAATCTAAACCTAAACCCAAATCTAAACCCCAAATCTAAACCTAAAATCTAAACCTAACCCCAAATCTAAACCCAAGCCCAAATCTTAACCTAAAATCTAAACCTAACCCCAAATCTAAACCTAAAATCTAAACCTAACCCCAAATCTAAACCTAAAATCTAAACTTAACCCCAAATCTAAACCTAACTCCAAATCTAAACCTCAAATCTAAACCTAACCCCAAATCTAAACCTAACCCCAAATCTAAACCTAAAATCTAAACCTAACCCCAAGTCTAAACCTAACCCCAAATCTAAACCTAACCCCTAATCTAAACCTAAAATCTAAACCTAACCCCAAATCTAAACCTAACCCCAAATCTAAGCCTAAAATCTAAACCTAACCCCAAATCTAAACCTTAAATCTAAACCTAAAATCTAAACCTAACCCCAAATTTAAACCTAAAATCTAAACCTAACCCCAAATCTAAACCTAAAATCTAAACCTAACCCCAAATCTAAACCTAACCCCAAATCTAAACCTAAAATCTAAACCTAACCCCAAATCTAAACCTAAAATCTAAACCTAACCCCAAATCTAAACCTAAAATCTAAACCTAACCCCAAATCTAAACCTAACCCCAAATCTAAACCTAAAATCTAAACCTAACCCCAAATCTAAACCTAAAATCTAAACCTAACCCCAAATCTAAACCTAAAATCTAAACCTAACCCCAAATCTAAACCTAACCCCAAATCTAAACCTAAAATCTAAACCTAACCCCAAATCTAAACCTAAAATCTAAACCTAACCCCAAATCTAAACCTAAAATCTAAACCTAACCCCAAATCTAACCCTAAAATCTAAACCTAACACCAAATCTAAACCTAACCCCAAATCTAAACCTAAAATCTAAACCTAACCCCAAATCTAAACCTAAAATCTAAACCTAACCCCAAGTCTAAACCTAACCCCAAATCTAAACCTAAAATCTAAACCTAACCCCAAATCTAAACCTAAAATCTAAACCTAACCCCAAATCTAAACATAACCCCAAATCTAAACCTAAAATCTAAACCTAACCCCAAATCTAAACCTTACGCCAAATATAAACCTAAAATCTAAACCTAACCCCAAATCTAAACCTAAAATCTAAACCTAACCCCAAATCTAAACCTAAAATCTAAACCTACCCCAAATCTAAACCTAACCCCAAATCTAAACCTAAAATCTAAACCTAACCCCAAATCTAAACCAAACCCCAAATCTAAACCTAAAATCTAAACCTAACCCCAAATCTAAACCTAACCCCAAATCTAAACCTAAAATCTAAACCTAACCCCAAATCTAAACCTTAAATCTAAACCTAAAATCTAAACCTAACCCCAAATTTAAACCTAAAATCTAAACCTAACCCCAAATCTAAACCTAAAATCTAAACCTAACCCCAAATCTAAACCTAAAATGTAAACCTAACCCCAAATCTAAACCTAAAATCTAAACCTAAACCCAAGTCTAAACCTAACCCCAAATCTAAACCTAAAATCTAAACCTAAGCCCAAATCTAAACCTAAAATCTAAACCTAACCCCAAATCTAAACCTAACCACAAATCTAAACCTAAAATCTAAACCTAACCCCAAATCTAAACCTAAAATCTAAACCTAACCCCAAATCTAAACCTAACCCCTAATCTAAACCTAAAATCTAAACCTAACGGCAAATCTAAACCTAAAATCTAAACCTGACCCCAAATCTAAACCTAACCTTAAATCTAAACCTAAAATCTAAACCTAAACCCAAATCTAAACCCCAAATCTAAACCTAAAATCTAAACCTAACCCCAAATCTAAAGCCAAGCCCAAATCTTAACCTAAAATCTAAACCTAACCCCAAATCTAAACCTAAAATCTAAACCTAACCCCAAATCTAAACCTAAAATCTAAACTTAACCCCAAATCTAAACCTAACTCCAAATCTAAACCTCAAATCTAAACCTAAGCCCAAATCTAAACCTAACCCCAAATCTAAACCTAAAATCTAAACCTAACCCCAAGTCTAAACCTAACCCCAAATCTAAACCTAACCCCTAATCTAAACCTAAAATCTAAACCTAACCCCAAATCTAAACCTAACCCCAAATCTAAGCCTAAAATCTAAACCTAACCCCAAATCTAAACCTTAAATCTAAACCTAAAATCTAAACCTAACCCCAAATTTAAACCTAAAATCTAAACCTAACCCCTAATCTAAACCTAAAATCTAAAACTAACCCCAAATCTAAACCTAAAATCTAAACCTGACCCCAAATCTAAACCTAACCCCAAATCTAAACCTAAAATCTAAACCTAAACCCAAATCTAAACCCCAAATCTAAACCTAAAATCTAAACCTAACCCCAAATCTAAACCCAAACCCAAATCTTAACCTAAAATCTAAACCTAACCCCAAATCTAAACCTAAAATCTAAACCTAACCCCAAATCTAAACCTAAAATCTAAACTTAACCCCAAATCTAAACCTAACTCCAAATCTAAACCTCAAATCTAAACCTAACCCCAAATCTAAACCTAACCCCAAATCTAAACCTAAAATCTAATCCTAACCCCAAGTCTAAACCTAACCCCAAATCTAAACCTAACCCCTAATCTAAACCTAAAATCTAAACCTAACCCCAAATCTAAACCTAACCCCAAATCTAAGCCTAAAATCTAAACCTAACCCCAAATCTAAACCTTAAATCTAAACCTAAAATCTAAACCTAACCCCAAATTTAAACCTAAAATCTAAACCTAACCCCAAATCTAAACCTAAAATCTAAACCTAACCCCAAATCTAAACCTAAAATCTAAACCTAACCCCAAATCTAAACCTAAAATCTAAACCTAACCCCAAATCTAAACCTAACCCCTAATCTAAACCTAAAATCTAAACCTAACCCCAAATCTAAACCTACCCCAAATCTAAACCTAAAATCTAAACCTAACCCCAAATCTAAACCTAACCCCAAATCTAAACCTAAAATCTAAACCTAACCCCAAATCTAAACCTAAAATCTAAACCTAACCCCAAATCTAAACCTAACTCCAAATCTAAACCTCAAATCTAAACCTAACCCCAAATCTAAACCTAACCCCAAATCTAAACCTAAAATCTAAACCTAACCCCAAATCTAAACCTAAAATCTAAACCTAACCCCAAATCTAAACCTAACCCCAAATTTAAACCTAAAATCTAAACCTAACCCCAAATCTAAACCTAAAATCTAAACCTAACCCCAAATCTAAACCTAAACTCTAATCTAAACCTAAAATCTAAACCTAACCCCAAATCTAAACCTAACCCCAAATCTAAACCTAAAATCTAAACCTAACCCCAAATCTAAACCTAACCCCAAATCTAAACCTAAAATCTAAACCTAACCCCAAATCTAAACCTTAAATCTAAACCTAAAATCTAAACCTAACCCCAAATTTAAACCTAAAATCTAAACCTAACCCCAAATCTAAACCTAAAATCTAAACCTAACCCAAATCTAAACCTAACCCCAAATCTAAACCTAAAATCTAAACCTAACCCCAAATCTAAACCTAACCCCAAATCTAAACCTAAAATCTAAACCTAACCCCAAATCTAAACCTAAAATCTAAACCTAACCCCAAGTCTAAACCTAACCCCAAATCTAAACGTAAAATCTAAACCTAACCCCAAATCCAAACCTAAAATCTAAACCTAACCCCAAATCTAAACCTAACCCCAAATCTAAACCTAAAATCTAAACCTAACCCCAAATCTAAACCTAAAATCTAAACCTAACCCCAAATCTAAACCTAACCCCAAATCTAAACCTAAAATCTAAACCTAACCCCAAATCTAAACCTAAAATCTAAACCTAACCCCAAATCTAAACCTAACCCCAAATCTAAACCTAAAATCTAAACCTAACCCCAAATCTAAACCTAACCCCAAATCTAAACCTAAAATCTAAACCTAACCCCAAATCTAAACCTTAAATCTAAACCTAAAATCTAAACCTAACCCCAAATCCAAACCTAAAATCTAAACCTAACCCCAAATCTAAACCTAACCCCAAATCTAAACCTAAAATCTAAACCTAACCCCAAATCTAAACCTAAAATCTAAACCTAACCCCAAATCTAAACCTAACCCCAAATCTAAACCTAAAATCTAAACCTAACCCCAAATCTAAACCTAAAATCTAAACCTAACCCCAAATCTAAACCTTACCCCAAATCTAAACCTAAAATCTAAACCTAACCCCAAATCTAAATCTAACCCCAAATCTAAACCTAAAATCTAAACCTAACCCCAAATCTAAACCTTACCCCAAATCTAAACCTAAAATCTAAACCTAAACCCAAATCTAAACCTAAAATCTAAACCTAACCCCAAATCTAAACCTTAAATCTAAACCTAACCCCAAATCTAAACCTAAAATCTAAACCTAACCCCAAATCTAAACCTAACCCCAAATCTAAACCTAAAATCTAAACCTAACCCCAAATCTAAACCTAAACCCAAATCTAAACCTAAAATCTAAACCTAACCCCAAATCTAAACCTAAAATCTAAACCTAACCCCAAGTCTAAACCTAACCCCAAATCTAAACCTAAAATCTAAACCTAACCCCAAATCTAAACCTAAAATCTAAACCTAACCCCAAATCTAAACCTAAACCCAAATCTAAACCTAAAATCTAAACCTAACCCCAAATCTAAACCTTACGCCAAATATAAACCTAAAATCTAAACCTAACCCCAAATCTAAACCTAAAATCTAAACCTAACCCCAAATCTAAACCTAACCCCAAATCTAAACATAAAATCTAAACCTAACCCCAAATCTAAACCTAAAATCTAAACCTAACCCCAAATCTACACCTAACCCCATATCTAAACCTAAAATCTAAACCTAACCCCAAATCTAAACCTAAAATCTAAACCTAACCCCAAATCTAAACCTTACCCCAAATATAAACCTAAAATCTAAACCTAACCCCAAATCTAAACCTAAAATCTAAACCTAACCCCAAATCTAAACCTAAAATCTAAACCTAACCCCTAAACTAAACCTAAAATCTAAACCTAACCCCAAATCTAAACCTAAAATCTAAACCTAACCCCAAATCTAAACCTAAAATCTAAACCTAACCCCAAATCTAAACCTAACCCCAAATCTAAACCTTAAATCTAAACCTAACCCCAAATCTAAACCTAAAATCTAAACCTAACCCCAAATCTAAACCTAACCCCAAATCTAAACCTAAAAGCTAAACCTAACCCCAAATCTAAACCTAAAATCTAAACCTAACACCAAATCTAAACCTAACCCCAAATCTAAACCTAAAATCTAAACCTAACCCCAAATCTAAACCTAAAATCTAAACCTAACCCCAAATCTAAACCTAAAATCTAAACCTAACCCCAAATCTAAACCTAAAATCTAAACCTAACCCCAAATCTAAACCTAACCCCAAATCTAAACCTAAAATCTAAACCTAACCCCAAATCTAAACCTAAAATCTAAACCTAACCCCAAATCTAACCCTAAAATCTAAACCTAACACCAAATCTAAACCTAACCCCAAATCTAAACCTAAAATCTAAACCTAACCCCAAATCTAAACCTAAAATCTAAACCTAACCCCAAATCTAAACCTAAAATCTAAACCTAACCCCAAATCTAAACCTAACCACAAATCTAAATCTAAAATCTAAACCTAAACCCAAATCTAAACCTAAAATCTAAATCTAACCCCAAATCTAAACCTAAAATCTAAACCTAACCCCAAATCTAACCCTAAAATCTAAACCTAACACCAAATCTAAACCTAACCCCAAATCTAAACCTAAAATCTAAACCTAACCCCAAATCTAAACCTAAAATCTAAACCTAACCCCAAATCTAAACCTAACCCCAAATCTAAACCTAAAATCTAAACCTAACCCCAAATCTAAACCTAACCCCAAATCTAAACCTAAAATCTAAACCTAACCCCAAATCTAAACCTAAAATCTAAACCTAACCCCAAGTCTAAACCTAACCCCAAATCTAAACCTAAAATCTAAACCTAACCCCAAATCCAAACCTAAAATCTAAACCTAACCCCAAATCTAAACCTAACCCCAAATCTAAACCTAAAATCTAAACCTAACCCCAAATCTAAACCTAAAATCTAAACCTAACCCCAAATCTAAACCTAACCCCAAATCTAAACCTAAAATCTAAACCTAACCCCAAATCTAAACCTAAAATCTAAACCTAACCCCAAATCTAAACCTAACCCCAAATCTAAACCTAAAATCTAAACCTAACCCCAAATCTAAACCTAACCCCAAATCTAAACCTAAAATCTAAACCTAACCCCAAATCTAAACCTTAAATCTAAACCTAAAATCTAAACCTAACCCCAAATCCAAACCTAAAATCTAAACCTAACCCCAAATCTAAACCTAACCCCAAATCTAAACCTAAAATCTAAACCTAACCCCAAATCTAAACCTAAAATCTAAACCTAACCCCAAATCTAAACCTAACCCCAAATCTAAACCTAAAATCTAAACCTAACCCCAAATCTAAACCTAAAATCTAAACCTAACCCCAAATCTAAACCTAACCCCAAATCTAAACCTAAAATCTAAACCTAACCCCAAATCTAAATCTAACACCAAATCTAAACCTAAAATCTAAACCTAACCCCAAATCTAAACCTTACCCCAAATATAAACCTAAAATCTAAACCTAACCCCAAATCTAAACCTAAAATCTAAACCTAAACCCAAATCTAAACCTAAAATCTAAACCTAACCCCAAATCTAAACCTTAAATCTAAACCTAACCCCAAATCTAAACCTAAAATCTAAACCTAACCCCAAATCTAAACCTAACCCCAAATTTAAACCTAAAATCTAAACCTAACCCCAAATCTAAACCTAAAATCTAAACCTAACCCCAAATCTAAACCTAAAATCTAAACCTAACCCCAAATCTAAACCTAAAATCTAAACCTAACCCCAAGTCTAAACCTAACCCCAAATCTAAACCTAAAATCTAAACCTAAGCCCAAATCCAAACTTAAAATCTAAACCTAACCCCAAATCTAAACCTAACCCCAAATCTAAACCTAAAATCTAAACCTAACCCCAAATCTAAACCTAAAATCTAAACCTAACCCCAACTCTAAACCTAACCCCTAATCTAAACCTAAAATCTAAACCTAACCCCAAATCTAAACCTAAAATCTAAACCTGACCCCAAATCTAAACCTAACCCCAAATCTAAACCTAAAATCTAAACCTAAACCCAAATCTAAACCCCAAATCTAAACCTAAAATCTAAACCTAACCCCAAATCTAAACCCAAGCCCAAATCTTAACCTAAAATCTAAACCTAACCCCAAATCTAAACCTAAAATCTAAACCTAACCCCAAATCTAAACCTAAAATCTAAACCTAACCCCAAATCTAAACCTAACCCCAAATCTAAGCCTAAAATCTAAACCTAACCCCAAATCTAAACCTTAAATCTAAACCTAAAATCTAAACCTAACTTCAAATTTAAACCTAAAATCTAAACCTAACCCCAAATCTAAACCTAAAATCTAAACCTAACCCCAAATCTAAACCTAAAATCTAAACCTAACCCCAAATCTAAACCTAACCCCAAATCTAAACCTAAAATCTAAACCTAACCCCAAATCTAAACCTAAAATCTAAACCTAACCCCAAATCTAAACCTAAAATCTAAACCTAACCCCAAATCTAAACCTAACCCCAAATCTAAACCTAAAATCTAAACCTAACCCCAAATCTAAACCTAAAATCTAAACCTAACCCCAAATCTAAACCTAAAATCTAAACCTAACCCCAAATCTAACCCTAAAATCTAAACCTAACACCAAATCTAAACCTAACCCCAAATCTAAACCTAAAATCTAAACCTAACCCCAAATCTAAACCTAAAATCTAAACCTAACCCCAAATCTAAACCTAAAATCTAAACCTAACCCCAAATCTAAACCTAACCCCAAATCTAAACCTAAAATCTAAACCTAACCCCAAATCTAAACCTAAAATCTAAACCTAACCCCAAATCTAACCCTAAAATCTAAACCTAACACCAAATCTAAACCTAACCCCAAATCTAAACCTAAAATCTAAACCTAACCCCAAATCTAAACCTAAAATCTAAACCTAACCCCAAGTCTAAACCTAACCCCAAATCTAAACCTAAAATCTAAACCTAACCCCAAATCTAAACCTAAAATCTAAACCTAACCCCAAATCTAAACATAACCCCAAATCTAAACCTAAAATCTAAACCTAACCCCAAATCTAAACCTTACGCCAAATATAAACCTAAAATCTAAACCTAACCCCAAATCTAAACCTAAAATCTAAACCTAACCCCAAATCTAAACCTAAAATCTAAACCTAACCCCAAATCTAAACCTAACCCCAAATCTAAACCTAAAATCTAAACCTAACCCCAAATCTAAACCAAACCCCAAATCTAAACCTAAAATCTAAACCTAACCCCAAATCTAAACCTAACCCCAAATCTAAAACTAAAATCTAAACCTAACCCCAAATCTAAACCTTAAATCTAAACCTAAAATCTAAACCTAACCCCAAATTTAAACCTAAAATCTAAACCTAACCCCAAATCTAAACCTAAAATCTAAACCTAACCCCAAATCTAAACCTAACATGTAAACCTAACCCCAAATCTAAACCTAAAATCTAAACCTAAACCCAAGTCTAAACCTAACCCCAAATCTAAACCTAAAATCTAAACCTAAGCCCAAATCCAAACCTAAAATCTAAACCTAACCCCAAATCTAAACCTAACCCCAAATCTAAACCTAAAATCTAAACCTAACCCCAAATCTAAACCTAAAATCTAAACCTAACCCCAAATCTAAACCTAACCCCTAATCTAAACCTAAAATCTAAACCTAACCCCAAATCTAAACCTAAAATCTAAACCTGACCCCAAATATAAACCTAACCTTAAATCTAAACCTAAAATCTAAACCTAAACCCAAATCTAAACCCCAAATCTAAACCTAAAATCTAAACCTAACCCCAAATCTAAACCCAAGCCCAAATCTTAACCTAAAATCTAAACCAAACCCCAAATCTAAACCTAAAATCTAAACCTAACCCCAAATCTAAACCTAAAATCTAAACTTAACCCCAAATCTAAACCTAACTCCAAATCTAAACCTGAAATCTAAACCTAACCCCAAATCTAAACCTAACCCCAAATCTAAACCTAAAATCTAAACCTAACCCCAAGTCTAAACCTAACCCGAAATCTAAACCTAACCCCTAATATAAACCTAAAATCTAAACCTAACCCCAAATCTAAACCTAACCCCAAATCTAAGCCTAAAATCTAAACCTAACCCCAAATCTAAACCTTAAATCTAAACCTAAAATCTAAACCTAACCCCAAATTTAAACCTAAAATCTAAACCTAACCCCTAATCTAAACCTAAAATCTAAACCTAACCCCAAATCTAAACCTAAAATCTAAACCTGACCCCAAATCTAAACCTAACCCCAAATCTAAACCTAAAATCTAAACCTAAACCCAAATCTAAACCCCAAATCTAAACCTAAAATCTAAACCTAACCCCAAATCTAAACCCAAGCCCAAATCTTAACCTAAAATCTAAACCTAACCCCAAATCTAAACCTAAAATCTAAACCTAACCCCAAATCTAAACCTAAAATCTAAACTTAACCCCAAATCTAAACCTAACTCCAAATCTAAACCTCAAATCTAAACCTAACCCCAAATCTAAACCTAACCCCAAATCTAAACCTAAAATCTAAACCTAACCCCAAGTCTAAACCTAACCCCAAATCTAAACCTAACCCCTAATCTAAACCTAAAATCTAAACCTAACCCCAAATCTAAACCTAACCCCAAATCTAAGCCTAAAATCTAAACCTAACCCCAAATCTAAACCTTAAATCTAAACCTAAAATCTAAACCTAACCCCAAATTTAAACCTAAAATCTAAACCTAACCCCAAATCTAAACCTAAAATCTAAACCTAACCCCAAATCTAAACCTAAAATCTAAACCTAACCCCAAATCTAAACCTAAAATCTAAACCTAACCCCAAATCTAAACCTAACCCCTAATCTAAACCTAAAATCTAAACCTAACCCCAAATCTAAACCTACCCCAAATCTAAACCTAAAATCTAAACCTAACCCCAAATCTAAACCTAACCCCAAATCTAAACCTAAAATCTAAACCTAACCCCAAATCTAAACCTAAAATCTAAACTTAACCCCAAATCTAAACCTAACTCCAAATCTAAACCTCAAATCTAAACCTAACCCCAAATCTAAACCTAACCCCAAATCTAAACCTAACCCCAAATCTAAACCTAAAATCTAAACCTAACCCCAAATCTAAACCTAACCCCTAATCTAAACCTAAAATCTAAACCTAACCCCAAATCTAAACCTAACCCCAAATCTAAACCTAAAATCTAAACCTAACCCCAAATCTAAACCTTAAATCTAAACCTAAAATCTAAACCTAACCCCAAATTTAAACCTAAAATCTAAACCTAACCCCAAATCTAAACCTAAAATCTAAACCTAACCCCAAATCTAAACCTAAAATCTAAACCTGACCCCAAATCTAAACCTAACCCCAAATCTAAACCTAAAATCTAAACCTAAACCCAAATCTAAACCCCAAATCTAAACCTAAAATCTAAACCTAACCCCAAATCTAAACCCAAGCCCAAATCTTAACCTAAAATCTAAACCTAACCCCAAATCTAAACCTAAAATCTAAACCTAACCCCAAATCTAAACCTAAAATCTAAACTTAACCCCAAATCTAAACCTAACTCCAAATCTAAACCTCAAATCTAAACCTAACCCCAAATCTAAACCTAACCCCAAATCTAAACCTAAAATCTAAACCTAACCCCAAGTCTAAACCTAACCCCAAATCTAAACCTAACCCCTAATCTAAACCTAAAATCTAAACCTAACCCCAAATCTAAACCTAACCCCAAATCTAAGCCTAAAATCTAAACCTAACCCCAAATCTAAACCTTAAATCTAAACCTAAAATCTAAACCTAACCCCAAATTTAAACCTAAAATCTAAACCTAACCCCAAATCTAAACCTAAAATCTAAACCTAACCCCAAATCTAAACCTAAAATCTAAACCTAACCCCAAATCTAAACCTAAAATCTAAACCTAACCCCAAATCTAAACCTAACCCCTAATCTAAACCTAAAATCTAAACCTAACCCCAAATCTAAACCTACCCCAAATCTAAACCTAAAATCTAAACCTAACCCCAAATCTAAACCTAACCCCAAATCTAAACCTAAAATCTAAACCTAACCCCAAATCTAAACCTAAAATCTAAACTTAACCCCAAATCTAAACCTAACTCCAAATCTAAACCTCAAATCTAAACCTAACCCCAAATCTAAACCTAACCCCAAATCTAAACCTAACCCCAAATCTAAACCTAAAATCTAAACCTAACCCCAAGTCTAAACCTAACCCCAAATCTAAACCTAACCCCAAATTTAAACCTAAAATCTAAACCTAACCCCAAATCTAAACCTAAAATCTAAACCTAACCCCAAATCTAAACCTAAACTCTAATCTAAACCTAAAATCTAAACCTAACCCCAAATCTAAACCTAACCCCTAATCTAAACCTAAAATCTAAACCTAACCCCAAATCTAAACCTAAAATCTAAACCTAACCCCAAATCTAAACCTAAAATCTAAACTTAACCCCAAATCTAAACCTAACTCCAAATCTAAACCTCAAATCTAAACCTAACCCCAAATCTAAACCTAACCCCAAATCTAAACCTAAAATCTAAACCTAACCCCAAGTCTAAACCTAACCCCAAATCTAAACCTAACCCCTAATCTAAACCTAAAATCTAAACCTAACCCCAAATCTAAACCTAACCCCAAATCTAAGCCTAAAATCTAAACCTAACCCCAAATCTAAACCTTAAATCTAAACCTAAAATCTAAACCTAACCCCAAATTTAAACCTAAAATCTAAACCTAACCCCAAATCTAAACCTAAAATCTAAACCTAACCCCAAATCTAAACCTAAAATCTAAACCTAACCCCAAATCTAAACCTAAAATCTAAACCTAACCCCAAATCTAAACCTAACCCCTAATCTAAACCTAAAATCTAAACCTAACCCCAAATCTAAACCTACCCCAAATCTAAACCTAAAATCTAAACCTAACCCCAAATCTAAACCTAACCCCAAATCTAAACCTAAAATCTAAACCTAACCCCAAATCTAAACCTAAAATCTAAACTTAACCCCAAATCTAAACCTAACTCCAAATCTAAACCTCAAATCTAAACCTAACCCCAAATCTAAACCTAACCCCAAATCTAAACCTAACCCCAAATCTAAACCTAAAATCTAAACCTAACCCCAAGTCTAAACCTAACCCCAAATCTAAACCTAAAATCTAAACCTAACCCCAAATCTAAACCTAACCCCAAATCTAAACCTAAAATCTAAACCTAACCCCAAATCTAAATCTAACCCCAAATCTAAACCTAAAATCTAAACCTAACCCCAAATCTAAACCTTACCCCAAATCTAAACCTAAAATCTAAACCTAAACCCAAATCTAAACCTAAAATCTAAACCTAACCCCAAATCTAAACCTTAAATCTAAACCTAACCCCAAATCTAAACCTAAAATCTAAACCTAACCCCAAATCTAAACCTAACCCCAAATCTAAACCTAAAATCTAAACCTAACCCCAAATCTAAACCTAAAATCTAAACCTAACCCCAAATCTAAACCTAAACCCAAATCTAAACCTAAAATCTAAACCTAACCCCAAATCTAAACCTAAAATCTAAACCTAACCCCAAGTCTAAACCTAACCCCAAATCTAAACCTAAAATCTAAACCTAACCCCAAATCTAAACCTAAAATCTAAACCTAACCCCAAATCTAAACCTAAACCCAAATCTAAACCTAAAATCTAAACCTAACCCCAAATCTAAACCTTACGCCAAATATAAACCTAAAATCTAAACCTAACCCCAAATCTAAAACTAAAATCTAAACCTAACCCCAAATCTAAACCTAACCCCAAATCTAAACCTAAAATCTAAACCTAACCCCAAATCTAAACCTAAAATCTAAACCTAACCCCAAATCTACACCTAACCCCATATCTAAACCTAAAATCTAAACCTAACCCCAAATCTAAACCTAAAATCTAAACCTAACCCCAAATCTAAACCTTACCCCAAATATAAACCTAAAATCTAAACCTAACCCCAAATCTAAACCTAAAATCTAAACCTAACCCCAAATCTAAACCTAAAATCTAAACCTAACCCCAAATCTAAACCTAAAATCTAAACCTAACCCCAAATCTAAACCTAAAATCTAAACCTAACCCCAAATCTAAACCTAACCCCAAATCTAAACCTTAAATCTAAACCTAACCCCAAATCTAAACCTAAAATCTAAACCTAACCCCAAATCTAAACCTAACCCCAAATCTAAACCTAAAATCTAAACCTAACCCCAAATCTAAACCTAAAATCTAAACCTAACACCAAATCTAAACCTAACCCCAAATCTAAACCTAAAATCTAAACCTAACCCCAAATCTAAACCTAAAATCTAAACCTAACCCCAAATCTAAACCTAAAATCTAAACCTAACCCCAAATCTAAACCTAAAATCTAAACCTAACCCCAAATCTAAACCTAACCCCAAATCTAAACCTAAAATCTAAACCTAACCCCAAATCTAAACCTAAAATCTAAACCTAACCCCAAATCTAAACCTAAAATCTAAACCTATCCCCAAATCTAACCCTAAAATCTAAACCTAACACCAAATCTAAACCTAACCCCAAATCTAAACCTAAAATCTAAACCTAACCCCAAATCTAAACCTAAAATCTAAACCTAACCCCAAATCTAAACCTAAAATCTAAACCTAACCCCAAATCTAAACCTAGCCCCAAATCTAAATCTAAAATCTAAACCTAACCCCAAATCTAAACCTAAAATCTAAACCTAACCCCAAATCTAAACCTAAAATCTAAACCTAACCCCAAATCTAACCCTAAAATCTAAACCTAACACCAAATCTAAACCTAACCCCAAATCTAAACCTAAAATCTAAACCTAACCCCAAATCTAAACCTAAAATCTAAACCTAACCCCAAATCTAACCCTAAAATCTATACCTAACACCAAATCTAAACCTAACCCCAAATCTAAACCTAAAATCTAAACCTAACCCCAAATCTAAACCTAAAATCTAAACCTAACCCCAAATCTAAACCTAACCCCAAATCTAAACCTAAAATCTAAACCTAACCCCAAATCTAAACCTAACCCCAAATCTAAACCTAAAATCTAAACCTAACCCCAAATCTAAACCTAAAATCTAAACCTAACCCCAAATCTAAACCTAAAATCTAAACCTAACCCCAAATCTAAACCTAACCCCAAATCTAAACCTAAAATCTAAACCTAACCCCAAATCTAAACCTTACCCCAAATATAAACCTAAAATCTAAACCTAACCCCAAATCTAAACCTAAAATCTAAACCTAACCCCAAATCTAAACCTAAAATCTAAACCTAACCCCAAATCTAAACCTAAAATCTAAACCTAACCCCAAATCTAAACCTAAAATCTAAACCTAACCCCAAATCTAAACCTAACCCCAAATCTAAACCTTAAATCTAAACCTAACCCCAAATCTAAACCTAAAATCTAAACCTAACCCCAAATCTAAACCTAACCCCAAATCTAAACCTAAAATCTAAACCTAACCCCAAATCTAAACCTAAAATCTAAACCTAACACCAAATCTAAACCTAACCCCAAATCTAAACCTAAAATCTAAACCTAACCCCAAATCTAAACCTAAAATCTAAACCTAACCCCAAATCTAAACCTAAAATCTAAACCTAACCCCAAATCTAAACCTAAAATCTAAACCTAACCCCAAATCTAAACCTAACCCCAAATCTAAACCTAAAATCTAAACCTAACCCCAAATCTAAACCTAAAATCTAAACCTAACCCCAAATCTAAACCTAAAATCTAAACCTATCCCCAAATCTAACCCTAAAATCTAAACCTAACACCAAATCTAAACCTAACCCCAAATCTAAACCTAAAATCTAAACCTAACCCCAAATCTAAACCTAAAATCTAAACCTAACCCCAAATCTAAACCTAAAATCTAAACCTAACCCCAAATCTAAACCTAGCCCCAAATCTAAATCTAAAATCTAAACCTAACCCCAAATCTAAACCTAAAATCTAAACCTAACCCCAAATCTAAACCTAAAATCTAAACCTAACCCCAAATCTAACCCTAAAATCTAAACCTAACACCAAATCTAAACCTAACCCCAAATCTAAACCTAAAATCTAAACCTAACCCCAAATCTAAACCTAAAATCTAAACCTAACCCCAAATCTAACCCTAAAATCTATACCTAACACCAAATCTAAACCTAACCCCAAATCTAAACCTAAAATCTAAACCTAACCCCAAATCTAAACCTAAAATCTAAACCTAACCCCAAATCTAAACCTAACCCCAAATCTAAACCTAAAATCTAAACCTAACCCCAAATCTAAACCTAACCCCAAATCTAAACCTAAAATCTAAACCTAACCCCAAATCTAAACCTTAAATCTAAACCTAAAATCTAAACCTAACCCCAAATCTAAACCTAAAATCTAAACCTAACCCCAAATCTAAACCTAACCCCAAATCTAAACCTAAAATCTAAACCTAACCCCAAATCTAAACCTAAAATCTAAACCTAACCCCAAATCTAAACCTAACCCCAAATCTAAACCTAAAATCTAAACCTAACCCCAAATCTAAACCTAAAATCTAAACCTAACCCCAAATCTAAACCTAACCCCAAATCTAAACCTAAAATCTAAACCTAACCCCAAATCTAAATCTAACCCCAAATCTAAACCTAAAATCTAAACCTAACCCCAAATCTAAACCTTACCCCAAATATAAACCTTAAATCTAAACCTAACCCCAAATCTAAACCTAAAATCTAAACCTAAACCCAAATCTAAACCTAAAATCTAAACCTAACCCCAAATCTAAACCTTAAATCTAAACCTAACCCCAAATCTAAACCTTACCCCAAATATAAACCTAAAATCTAAACCTAACCCCAAATCTAAACCTAAAATCTAAACCTAAACCCAAATCTAAACCTAAAATCTAAACCTAACCCCAAATCTAAACCTAAAATCTAAACCTAACCCCAAATCTAAACCTAAAATCTAAACCTAACCCCAAATCTAAACCTAAAATCTAAACCTAACCCCAAATCTAAACCTAAAATCTAAACCTAACCCCAAATCTAAACCTAAAATCTAAACCTAACCCCAAATCTAAACCTAACCCCAAATCTAAACCTTAAATCTAAACCTAACCCCAAATCTAAACCTAAAATCTAAACCTAACCCCAAATCTAAACCTAACCCCAAATCTAAACCTAAAATCTAAACCTAACCCCAAATCTAAACCTAAAATCTAAACCTAACACCAAATCTAAACCTAACCCCAAATCTAAACCTAAAATCTAAACCTAACCCCAAATCTAAACCTAAAATCTAAACCTAACCCCAAATCTAAACCTAAAATCTAAACCTAACCCCAAATCTAAACCTAAAATCTAAACCTAACCCCAAATCTATACCTAACCCCAAATCTAAACCTAAAATCTAAACCTAACCCCAAATCTAAACCTAAAATCTAAACCTAACCCCAAATCTAAACCTAAAATCTAAACCTAACCCCAAATCTAACCCTAAAATCTAAACCTAACACCAAATCTAAACCTAAAATCTAAACCTAAAATCTAAACCTAACCCCAAATCTAAACCTAAAATCTAAACCTAACCCCAAATCTAAACCTAAAATCTAAACCTAACCCCAAATCTAAACCTAACCCCAAATCTAAATCTAAAATCTAAACCTAACCCCAAATCTAAACCTAAAATCTAAACCTAACCCCAAATCTAAACCTAAAATCTAAACCTAACCCCAAATCTAACCCTAAAATCTAAACCTAACACCAAATCTAAACCTAACCCCAAATCTAAACCTAAAATCTAAACCTAACCCCAAATCTAAACCTAAAATCTAAACCTAACCCCAAATCTACCCCTAAAATCTAAACCTAACACCAAATCTAAACCTAACCCCAAATCTAAACCTAAAATCTAAACCTGACCCCAAATCTAAACCTAAAATCTAAACCTAACCCCAAATCTAAACCTAACCCCAAATCTAAACCTAAAATCTAAACCTAACCCCAAATCTAAACCTAACCCCAAATCTAAACCTAAAATCTAAACCTAACCCCAAATCTAAACCTAAAATCTAAACCTAACCCCAAATCTAAACCTAAAATCTAAACCTAACCCCAAATCTAAACCTAACCCCAAATCTAAACCTAAAATCTAAACCTAACCCCAAATCTAAACCTAAAATCTAAACCTAACCCCAAATCTAAACCTAACCCCAAATCTAAACCTAAAATCTAAACCTAACCCCAAATCTAAACCTAACCCCAAATCTAAACCTAAAATCTAAACCTAACCCCAAATCTAAACCTTAAATCTAAACCTAAAATCTAAACCTAACCCCAAATCCAAACCTAAAATCTAAACCTAACCCCAAATCTAAACCTAACCCCAAATCTAAACCTAAAATCTAAACCTAACCCCAAATCTAAACCTAAAATCTAAACCTAACCCCAAATCTAAACCTAACCCCAAATCTAAACCTAAAATCTAAACCTAACCCCAAATCTAAACCTAAAATCTAAACCTAACCCCAAATCTAAACCTAACCCCAAATCTAAACCTAAAATCTAAACCTAACCCCAAATCTAAATCTAACCCCAAATCTAAACCTAAAATCTAAACCTAACCCCAAATCTAAACCTTACCCCAAATATAAACCTAAAATCTAAACCTAACCCCAAATCTAAACCTAAAATCTAAACCTAAACCCAAATCTAAACCTAAAATCTAAACCTAACCCCAAATCTAAACCTTAAATCTAAACCTAACCCCAAATCTAAACCTTACCCCAAATATAAACCTAAAATCTAAACCTAACCCCAAATCTAAACCTAAAATCTAAACCTAAACCCAAATCTAAACCTAAAATCTAAACCTAACCCCAAATCTAAACCTTAAATCTAAACCTAACCCCAAATCTAAACCTAAAATCTAAACCTAACCCCAAATCTAAACCTAACCCCAAATCTAAACCTAAAATCTAAACCTAACCCCAAATCTAAACCTAAAATCTAAACCTAACCCCAAATCTAAACCTAACCCCAAATCTAAACCTAAAATCTAAACCTAACCCCAAATCTAAACCTAAAATCTAAACCTAACCCCAAGTCTAAACCTAACCCCAAATCTAAACCTAAAATCTAAACCTAACCCCAAATCTAAACCTAAAATCTAAACCTAACCCCAAATCTAAACCTAAACCCAAATCTAAACCTAAAATCTAAACCTAACCCCAAATCTAAACCTTACGCCAAATATAAACCTAAAATCTAAACCTAACCCCAAATCTAAACCTAAAATCTAAACCTAACCCCAAATCTAAACCTAACCCCAAATCTAAACCTAAAATCTAAACCTAACCCCAAATCTAAACCTAAAATCTAAACCTAACCCCAAATCTACACCTAACCCCATATCTAAACCTAAAATCTAAACCTAACCCCAAATCTAAACCTAAAATCTAAACCTAACCCCAAATCTAAACCTTACCCCAAATATAAACCTAAAATCTAAACCTAACCCCAAATCTAAACCTAAAATCTAAACCTAACCCCAAATCTAAACCTAAAATCTAAACCTAACCCCAAATCTAAACCTAAAATCTAAACCTAACCCCAAATCTAAACCTAAAATCTAAACCTAACCCCAAATCTAAACCTAAAATCTAAACCTAACCCCAAATCTAAACCTAAAATCTAAACCTAACCCCAAATCTAAACCTAAAATCTAAACCTAACCCCAAATCTAAACCTAAAATCTAAACCTAACCCCAAATCTAAACCTAACCCCAAATCTAAACCTAAAATCTAAACCTAACCCCAAATCTAAACCTAAAATCTAAACCTAACCCCAAATCTAAACCTAAAATCTAAACCTAACCCCAAATCTAACCCTAAAATCTAAACCTAACACCAAATCTAAACCTAACCCCAAATCTAAACCTAAAATCTAAACCTAACCCCAAATCTAAACCTAAAATCTAAACCTAACCCCAAATCTAAACCTAAAATCTAAACCTAACCCCAAATCTAAACCTAACCCCAAATCTAAACCTAAAATCTAAACCTAACCCCAAATCTAAACCTAAAATCTAAACCTAACCCCAAGTCTAAACCTAACCCCAAATCTAAACCTAAAATCTAAACCTAACCCCAAATCTAAACCTAAAATCTAAACCTAACCCCAAATCTAAACCTAACCCCAAATCTAAACCTAAAATCTAAACCTAACCCCAAATCTAAACCTAACCCCAAATCTAAACCTAAAATCTAAACCTAACCCCAAATCTAAACCTAACCCCAAATCTAAACCTAAAATCTAAACCTAACCCCAAATCTAAACCTTAAATCTAAACCTAAAATCTAAACCTAACCCCAAATTTAAACCTAAAATCTAAACCTAACCCCAAATCTAAACCTAAAATCTAAACCTAACCCCAAATTTAAACCTAAAATCTAAACCTAACCCCAAATCTAAACCTAAAATCTAAACCTAACCCCAAATCTAAACCTAACCCCAAATCTAAACCTAAAATCTAAACCTAACCCCAAATCTAAACCTAACCCCAAATCTAAACCTAAAATCTAAACCTAACCCCAAATCTAAACCTAAAATCTAAACCTAACCCCAAGTCTAAACCTAACCCCAAATCTAAACCTAAAATCTAAACCTAACCCCAAATCCAAACCTAAAATCTAAACCTAACCCCAAATCTAAACCTAACCCCAAATCTAAACCTAAAATCTAAACCTAACCCCAAATCTAAACCTAAAATCTAAACCTAACCCCAAATCTAAACCTAACCCCAAATCTAAACCTAAAATCTAAACCTAACCCCAAATCTAAACCTAAAATCTAAACCTAACCCCAAATCTAAACCTAACCCCAAATCTAAACCTAAAATCTAAACCTAACCCCAAATCTAAACCTAACCCCAAATCTAAACCTAAAATCTAAACCTAACCCCAAATCTAAACATAACCCCAAATCTAAACCTAAAATCTAAACCTAACCCCAAATCTAAACCTTAAATCTAAACCTAAAATCTAAACCTAACCCCAAATCCAAACCTAAAATCTAAACATAACCCCAAATCTAAACCTAACCCCAAATCTAAACCTAAAATCTAAACCTAACCCCAAATCCAAACCTAAAATCTAAACCTAACCCCAAATCTAAACCTAACCCCAAATCTAAACCTAAAATCTAAACCTAACCCCAAATCTAAACCTAACCCCAAATCTAAACCTAAAATCTAAACCTAACCCCAAATCTAAACCTAAAATATAAACCTAACCCCAAGTCTAAACCTAACCCCAAATCTAAACCTAAAATCTAAACCTAACCCCAAATCTAAACCTAAAATCTAAACCTAACCCCAAATCTAAACCTAAAATCTAAACCTAACCCCTAATCTAAACCTAAAATCTAAACCTAACCCCAAATCTAAACCTTAAATCTAAACCTAACCCCAAATCTAAACCTAAAATCTAAACCTAACCCCAAATCTAAACCGAACCCCAAATCTAAACCTAAAATCTAAACCTAACCCCAAATCTAAACCTAAAATCTAAACCTAACCCCAAATCTAAACCTAACCCCAAATCTAAACCTAAAATCTAAACCTAACCCCAAATCTAAACCTAAAATCTAAACCTAACCCCAAATCTAAACCTAACCCCTAATCTAAACCTAAAATCTAAACCTAACCCCAAATCTAAACCTAAAATCTAAACCTAACCCCAAATCTAAACCTAAACCCAAATCTAAACCTAAAATCTAAACCTAACCCCAAATCTAAACCTTACGCCAAATATAAACCTAAAATCTAAACCTAACCCCAAATCTAAACCTAAAATCTAAACCTAACCCCAAATCTAAACCTAACCCCAAATCTAAACCTAAAATCTAAACCTAACCCCAAATCTAAACCTAAAATCTAAACCTAACCCCAAATCTACACCTAACCCCATATCTAAACCTAAAATCTAAACCTAACCCCAAATCTAAACCTAAAATCTAAACCTAACCCCAAATCTAAACCTAACCCCAAATCTAAACCTAAAATCTAAACCTAACCCCAAATCTAAACCTAAAATCTAAACCTAACCCCAAATCTAAACCTAACCCCTAATCTAAACCTAAAATCTAAACCTAACCCCAAATCTAAACCTAAAATCTAAACCTAACCCCAAATCTAAACCTAAACCCAAATCTAAACCTAAAATCTAAACCTAACCCCAAATCTAAACCTAACCCCAAATCTAAACCTAAAATCTAAACCTAACCCCAAATCTAAACCTAAAATCTAAACCTAACCCCAAATCTAAACCTAACCCCAAATCTAAACCTAAAATCTAAACCTAACCCCAAATCTAAACCTAAAATCTAAACCTAACCCCAAATCTACACCTAACCCCATATCTAAACCTAAAATCTAAACCTAACCCCAAATCTAAACCTAAAATCTAAACCTAACCCCAAATCTAAACCTTACCCCAAATATAAACCTAAAATCTAAACCTAACCCCAAATCTAAACCTAAAATCTAAACCTAACCCCAAATCTAAACCTAAAATCTAAACCTAACCCCAAATCTAAACCTAAAATCTAAACCTAACCCCAAATCTAAACCTAACCCCAAATCTAAATCTAAAATCTAAACCTAACCCCAAATCTAAACCTAAAATCTAAACCTAACCCCAAATCTAAACCTAAAATCTAAACCTAACCCCAAATCTAACCCTAAAATCTAAACCTAACACCAAATCTAAACCTAACCCCAAATCTAAACCTAAAATCTAAACCTAACCCCAAATCTAAACCTAAAATCTAAACCTAACCCCAAGTCTAAACCTAACCCCAAATCTAAACCTAAAATCTAAACCTAACCCCAAATCTAAACCTAAAATCTAAACCTAACCCCAAATCTAAACCTAACCCCAAATCTAAACCTAAAATCTAAACCTAACCCCAAATCTAAACCTAACCCCAAATCTAAACCTAAAATCTAAACCTAACCCCAAATCTAAACCTAACCCCAAATCTAAACCTAAAATCTAAACCTAACCCCAAATCTAAACCTTAAATCTAAACCTAAAATCTAAACCTAACCCCAAATTTAAACCTAAAATCTAAACCTAACCCCAAATCTAAACCTAAAATCTAAACCTAACCCCAAATTTAAACCTAAAATCTAAACCTAACCCCAAATCTAAACCTAAAATCTAAACCTAACCCCAAATCTAAACCTAACCCCAAATCTAAACCTAAAATCTAAACCTAACCCCAAATCTAAACCTAACCCCAAATCTAAACCTAAAATCTAAACCTAACCCCAAATCTAAACCTAAAATCTAAACCTAACCCCAAGTCTAAACCTAACCCCAAATCTAAACCTAAAATCTAAACCTAACCCCAAATCCAAACCTAAAATCTAAACCTAACCCCAAATCTAAACCTAACCCCAAATCTAAACCTAAAATCTAAACCTAACCCCAAATCTAAACCTAAAATCTAAACCTAACCCCAAATCTAAACCTAACCCCAAATCTAAACCTAAAATCTAAACCTAACCCCAAATCTAAACCTAAAATCTAAACCTAACCCCAAATCTAAACCTAACCCCAAATCTAAACCTAAAATCTAAACCTAACCCCAAATCTAAACCTAACCCCAAATCTAAACCTAAAATCTAAACCTAACCCCAAATCTAAACCTAACCCCAAATCTAAACCTAAAATCTAAACCTAACCCCAAATCTAAACCTTAAATCTAAACCTAAAATCTAAACCTAACCCCAAATCCAAACCTAAAATCTAAACATAACCCCAAATCTAAACCTAACCCCAAATCTAAACCTAAAATCTAAACCTAACCCCAAATCCAAACCTAAAATCTAAACCTAACCCCAAATCTAAACCTAAAATCTAAACCTAACCCCAAATCTAAACCTTACCCCAAATCTAAACCTAAAATCTAAACCTAACCCCAAATCTAAACCTAAAATCTAAACCTAACCCCAAGTCTAAACCTAACCCCAAATCTAAACCTAAAATCTAAACCTAACCCCAAATCTAAACCTAAAATCTAAACCTAACCCCAAATCTAAACCTAAAATCTAAACCTAACCCCAAATCTAAACCTTAAATCTAAACCTAACCCCAAATCTAAACCTAAAATCTAAACCTAACCCCAAATCTAAACCGAACCCCAAATCTAAACCTAAAATCTAAACCTAACCCCAAATCTAAACCTAAAATCTAAACCTAACCCCAAATCTAAACCTAACCCCAAATCTAAACCTAAAATCTAAACCTAACCCCAAATCTAAACCTAAAATCTAAACCTAACCCCAAATCTAAACCTAACCCCTAATCTAAACCTAAAATCTAAACCTAACCCCAAATCTAAACCTAAAATCTAAACCTAACCCCAAATCTAAACCTAAACCCAAATCTAAACCTAAAATCTAAACCTAACCCCAAATCTAAACCTTACGCCAAATATAAACCTAAAATCTAAACCTAACCCCAAATCTAAACCTAAAATCTAAACCTAACCCCAAATCTAAACCTAACCCCAAATCTAAACCTAAAATCTAAACCTAACCCCAAATCTAAACCTAAAATCTAAACCTAACCCCAAATCTAAACCTAACCCCATATCTAAACCTAAAATCTAAACCTAACCCCAAATCTAAACCTAAAATCTAAACCTAACCCCAAATCTAAACCTTACCCCAAATATAAACCTAAAATCTAAACCTAACCCCAAATCTAAACCTAAAATCTAAACCTAACCCCAAATCTAAACCTAAAATCTAAACCTAACCCCAAATCTAAACCTAAAATCTAAACCTAACCCCAAATCTAAACCTAACCCCAAATATAAAACTTAAATCTAAACCTAACCCCAAATCTAAACCTAAAATCTAAACCTAACCCCAAATCTAAACCTAACCCCAAATCTAAACCTAAAATCTAAACCTAACCCCAAATCTAAACCTAAAATCTAAACCTAACCCCAAATCTAAACCTAAAATCTAAACCTAACACCAAATCTAAACCTAACCCCAAATCTAAACCTAAAATCTAAACCTAACCCCAAATCTAAACCTAAAATCTAAACCTAACCCCAAATCTAAACCTAAAATCTAAACCTAACCCCAAATCTAAACCTAAAATCTAAACCTAACCCCAAATCTAAACCTAAAATCTAAACCTAACCCCAAATCTAAACCTAAAATCTAAACCTAACCCCAAATCTAAACCTAACCCCAAATCTAAACCTAAAATCTAAACCTAACCCCAAATCTAAACCTAAAATCTAAACCTGACCCCAAATCTAAACCTAACCCCAAATCTAAACCTAAAATCTAAACCTAAACCCAAATCTAAACCCCAAATCTAAACCTAAAATCTAAACCTAACCCCAAATCTAAACCCAAGCCCAAATCTTAACCTAAAATCTAAACCTAACCCCAAATCTAAACCTAAAATCTAAACCTAACCCCAAATCTAAACCTAAAATCTAAACTTAATCCCAAATCTAAACCTAACTCCAAATCTAAACCTCAAATCTAAACCTAACCCCAAATCTAAACCTAACCCCAAATCTAAACCTAAAATCTAAACCTAACCCCAAGTCTAAACCTAACCCCAAATCTAAACCTAACCCCTAATCTAAACCTAAAATCTAAACCTAACCCCAAATCTAAACCTAACCCCAAATCTAAGCCTAAAATCTAAACCTAACCCCAAATCTAAACCTTAAATCTAAACCTAAAATCTAAACCTAACCCCAAATTTAAACCTAAAATCTAAACCTAACCCCAAATCTAAACCTAAAATCTAAACCTAACCCCAAATCTAAACCTAACCCCAAATCTAAACCTAACCCCAAATCTAAACCTAAAATCTAAACCTAACCCCAAATCTAAACCTAAAATCTAAACCTAACCCCAAATCTAAACCTAACCCCAAATCTAAACCTAAAATCTAAACCTAACCCCAAATCTAAACCTTAAATCTAAACCTAAAATCTAAACCTAACCCCAAATCTAAACCCCAAATCTAAACCTAACCCCAAATCTAAACCCAAAATCTAAACCTAAAATCTAAACCTAACCCCTAATCTAAACCTAAAATCTAAACCTAACCCCAAATCTGAACCTAAAATCTAAACCTAACCCGAAATCTGAACCTAAAATCTAAACCTAACCCCAAATCTAAACCTAACCCCAAATCTAAACCTAAAATCTAAACCTAACCCCAAATCTAAACCTAACCCCAAATCTAAACCTAAAATCTAAACCTAACCCCAAATCTAAACCTAACCCCAAATCTAAACCTAAAATCTAAACCTAACCCCAAATCTAAACCTTAAATCTAAACCTAAAATCTAAACCTAACCCCAAATCCAAACCTAAAATCTAAACATAACCCCAAATCTAAATCTAACCCCAAATCTAAACCTAAAATCTAAACCTAACCCCAAATCCAAACCTAAAATCTAAACCTAACCCCAAATCTAAACCTAACCCCAAATCTAAACCTAAAATCTAAACCTAACCCCAAATCTAAACCTAAAATCTAAACCTAACCCCAAATCTAAACCTAACCCCAAATCTAAACCTAAAATCTAAACCTAACCCCAAATCTAAATCTAACCCCAAATCTAAACCTAAAATCTAAACCTAACCCCAAATCTAAACCTTACCCCAAATATAAACCTAAAATCTAAACCTAACCCAAAATCTAAACCTAAAATCTAAACCTAAACCCAAATCTAAACCTAAAATCTAAACCTAACCCCAAATCTAAACCTTAAATCTAAACCTAACCCCAAATCTAAACCTAAAATCTAAACCTAACCCCAAATCTAAACCTAACCCCAAATCTAAACCTAAAATCTAAACCTAACCCCAAATCTAAACCTAAAATCTAAACCTAACCCCAAATCTAAACCTAACCCCAAATCTAAACCTAAAATCTAAACCTAACCCCAAATCTAAACCTAAAATCTAAACCTAACCCCAAGTCTAAACCTAACCCCAAATCTAAACCTAAAATCTAAACCTAACCCCAAATCTAAACCTAAAATCTAAACCTAACCCCAAATCTAAACCTAAACCCAAATCTAAACCTAAAATCTAAACCTAACCCCAAATCTAAACCTTACGCCAAATATAAACCTAAAATCTAAACCTAACCCCAAATCTAAACCTTAAATCTAAACCTAACCCCAAATCTAAAACAAAAATCTAAACCTAACCCCAAATCTAAACCTAACCCCAAATCTAAACCTAAAATCTAAACCTAACCCCAAATCTAAACTTAACCCCAAATCTAAACCTAAAATCTAAACCTAACCCCAAATCTAAACCTAACCCCAAATCTAAAGCTAAAATCTAAACCTAACCCCAAATATAAACCTTAAATCTAAACCTAAAATCTAAACCTAACCCCAAATTTAAACCTAAAATCTAAACCTAACCCCAAATCTAAACCTAAAATCTAAACCTAACCCCAAATCTAAACCTAAAATCTAAACCTAACCCCAAATCTAAACCTAAAATCTAAACCTAACCCCAAGTCTAAACCTAACCCCAAATCTAAACCTAAAATCTAAACCTAACCCCAAATCCAAACCTAAAATCTAAACCTAACCCCAAATCTAAACCTAACCCCAAATCTAAACCTAAAATCTAAACCTAACCCCAAATCTAAACCTAAAATCTAAACCTAACCCCAAATCTAAACCTAACCCCTAAACTAAACCTAAAATCTAAACCTAACCCCAAATCTAAACCTAAAATCTAAACCTAACCCCAAATCTAAACCTAACCCCAAATCTAAACCTAAAATCTAAACCTAACCCCAAATCTAAACCTAAAATCTAAACCTAACCCCAAATCTAAACCTAAAATCTAAACCTAACCCCAAATCTAAACCTAACATATAAACCTAACCCCAAATGTAAACCCAAGCCCAAATCTTAACCTAAAATCTAAACCTAACCCCAAATCTAAACCTAAAATCTAAACCTAACCCCAAATCTAAACCTAAAATCTAAACCTAACCCCAAATCTAAACCTAACTCCAAATCTAAACCTCAAATCTAAACCTAACCCCAAATCTAAACCTAACCCCAAATCTAAACCTAACCCCTAATCTAAACCTAAAATCTAAACCTAACCCCAAATCTAAACCTAACATATAAACCTAACCCCAAATCTAAACCTAACCCAAATCTAAACCTAAAATCTAAACCTAACCCCAAATCTAAACCTAAAATCTAAACCTAACCCCAAGTCTAAACCTAACCCCAAATCTAAACCTAAAATCTAAACCTAACCCCAAATCCAAACCTAAAATCTAAACCTAACCCCAAATCTAAACCTAACCCCAAATCTAAACCTAAAATCTAAACCTAACCCCAAATCTAAACCTAAAATCTAAACCTAACCCCAAATCTAAACCTAACCCCAAATCTAAACCTAAAATCTAAACCTAACCCCAAATCTAAACCTAAAATCTAAACCTAACCCCAAATCTAAACCTAACCCCAAATCTAAACCTAAAATCTAAACCTAACCCCAAATCTAAACCTAAAATCTAAACCTATCCCCAAATCTAAACCTAACCCCAAATCTAAACCTAAAATCTAAACCTAACCCCAAATCTAAACCTAACCCCAAATCTAAACCTAAAATCTAAACCTAACCCCAAATCTAAACCTAAAATCTAAACCTAACCCCAAATATAAACCTAAAATCTAAACCTAACCCCAAATCTAAACCTAACCCCAAATCTAAACCTAAAATCTAAACCTAACCCCAAATCTAAACCTAAAATCTAAACCTAACCCCAAATCTAAACCTAAAATCTAAACCTAACCCCAAGTCTAAACCTAACCCCAAATCTAAACCTAAAATCTAAACCTAACCCCAAATCCAAACCTAAAATCTAAACCTAACCCCAAATCTAAACCTAACCCCAAATCTAAACCTAAAATCTAAACCTAACCCCAAATCTAAACCTAAAATCTAAACCTAACCCCAAATCTAAACCTAACCCCTACACTAAACCTAAAATCTAAACCTAACCCCAAATCTAAACCTAAAATCTAAACCTAACCCCAAATCTAAACCTAACCCCAAATCTAAACCTAAAATCTAAACCTAACCCCAAATCTACACCTAACCCCATATCTAAACCTAAAATCTAAACCTAACCCCAAATCTAAACCTAAAATCTAAACCTAACCCCAAATCTAAACCTAAAATCTAAACCTAACCCCAAATCTAAACCTAAAATCTAAACCTAACCCCAAATCTAAACCTAAAATCTAAACCTAACGCCAAATCTAAACCTAAAATCTAAACCTAACCCCAAATCTAAACCTAACCCCAAATCTAAACCTTAAATCTAAACCTAACCCCAAATCTAAACCTAAAATCTAAACCTAACCCCAAATCTAAACCTTACCCCAAATCTAAACCTAAAATCTAAACCTAACCCCAAATCTAAACCTAAAATCTAAACCTAACCCCAAATCTAAACCTAAAATCTAAACCTAACACCAAATCTAAACCTAACCCCAAATCTAAACCTAAAATCTAAACCTAACCCCAAATCTAAACCTAAAATCTAAACCTAACCCCAAATCTAAACCTAAAATCTAAACCTAACCCCAAATCTAAACCTAAAATCTAAACCTAACCCCAAATCTAAACCTAACCCCAAATCTAAACCTAAAATCTAAACCTAACCCCAAATCAAAACCTAAAATCTAAACCTAACCCCAAATCTAAACCTAAAATCTAAACCTAACCCCAAATCTAACCCTAAAATCTAAACCTAACACCAAATCTAAACTTAACCCCAAATCTAAACCTAAAATCTAAACCTAACCCCAAATCTAAACCTAAAATCTAAACCTAACCCCAAGTCTAAACCTAACCCCAAATCTAAACCTAAAATCTAAACCTAACCCCAAATCTAAACCTAAAATCTAAACCTAACCCCAAATCTAAACCTAACCCCAAATCTAAACCTAAAATCTAAACCTAACCCCAAATCTAAACCTTACGCCAAATATAAACCTAAAATCTAAACCTAACCCCAAATCTAAACCTAAAATCTAAACCTAACCCCAAATCTAAACCTAAAATCTAAACCTAACCCCAAATCTAAACCTAACCCCAAATCTAAACCTAAAATCTAAACCTAACCCCAAATCTAAACCTAACCCCAAATCTAAACCTAAAATCTAAACCTAACCCCAAATCTAAACCTAACCCCAAATCTAAACCTAAAATCTAAACCTAACCCCAAATCTAAACCTTAAATCTAAACCTAAAATCTAAACCTAACCCCAAATTTAAACCTAAAATCTAAACCTAACCCCAAATCTAAACCTAAAATCTAAACCTAACCCCAAATCTAAACCTAAAATCTAAACCTAACCCCAAGTCTAAACCTAACCCCAAATCTAAACCTAAAATCTAAACCTAAGCCCAAATCCAAACCTAAAATCTAAACCTAACCCCAAATCTAAACCTAACCAGAAATCTAAACCTAAAATCTAAACCTAACCCCAAATCTAAACCTAAAATCTAAACCTAACCCCAAATCTAAACCTAACCCCTAATCTAAACCTAAAATCTAAACCTAACCCCAAATCTAAACCTAAAATCTAAACCTGACCCCAAATCTAAACCTAACCCCAAATCTAAACCTAAAATCTAAACCTAAATCCAAATCTAAACCCCAAATCTAAACCTAAAATCTAAACCTAACCCCAAATGTAAACCCAAGCCCAAATCTTAACCTAAAATCTAAACCTAACCCCAAATCTAAACCTAAAATCTAAACCTAACCCCAAATCTAAACCTCAAATCTAAACCTAACCCCAAATCTAAACCTAACCCCAAATCTAAACCTAAAATCTAAACCTAACCCCAAATCTAAACCTAACCCCAAATCTAAACCTAAAATCTAAACCTAACCCCAAATCTAAACCTTAAATCTAAACCTAAAATCTAAACCTAACCCCAAATTTAAACCTAAAATCTAAACCTAACCCCAAATCTAAACCTAAAATCTAAACCTAACCCCAAATCTAAACCTAAAATCTAAACCTAACCCCAAATCTAAACCTAAAATCTAAACCTAACCCCAAGTCTAAACCTAACCCCAAATCTAAACCTAAAATCTAAACCTAAGCCCAAATCCAAACCTAAAATCTAAACCTAACCCCAAATCTAAACCTAACCACAAATCTAAACCTAAAATCTAAACCTAACCCCAAATCTAAACCTAAAATCTAAACCTAACCCCAAATCTAAACCTAACCCCTAATCTAAACCTAAAATCTAAACCTAACCCCAAATCTAAACCTAAAATCTAAACCTGACCCCAAATCTAAACCTAACCCCAAATCTAAACCTAAAATCTAAACCTAAATCCAAATCTAAACCCCAAATCTAAACCTAAAATCTAAACCTAACCCCAAATGTAAACCCAAGCCCAAATCTTAACCTAAAATCTAAACCTAACCCCAAATCTAAACCTAAAATCTAAACCTAACCCCAAATCTAAACCTAAAATCTAAACTTAACCCCAAATCTAAACCTAACTCCAAATCTAAACCTCAAATCTAAACCTAACACCAAATCTAAACCTAACCCCAAATCTAAACCTAACCCCTAATCTAAACCTAAAATCTAAACCTAACCCCAAATCTAAACCTAAAATCTAAACTTAACCCCAAATCTAAACCTAACTCCAAATCTAAACCTCAAATCTAAACCTAACCCCAAATCTAAACCTAACCCCAAATCTAAACCTAAAATCTAAACCTAACCCCAAGTCTAAACCTAACCCCAAATCTAAACCTAACCCCTAATCTAAACCTAAAATCTAAACCTAACCCCAAATCTAAACCTAAAATCTAAACCTAACCCCAAATCTAAACCTAAAATCTAAACCTAACCCCAAATCTAAACCTAAAATCTAAACCTAACCCCAAATCTAAACCCCAAATCTAAACCTAAAATCTAAACCTAACCCCAAATGTAAACCCAAGCCCAAATCTTAACCTAAAATCTAAACCTAACCCCAAATCTAAACCTAAAATCTAAACCTAACCCCAAATCTAAACCTAAAATCTAAACTTAACCCCAAATCTAAACCTAACTCCAAATCTAAACCTCAAATCTAAACCTAACCCCAAATCTAAACCTAACCCCAAATCTAAACCTAACCCCTAATCTAAACCTAAAATCTAAACCTAACCCCAAATCTAAACCTAACATATAAACCTAACCCCAAATCTAAACCTAACCCCAAATCTAAACCTAAAATCTAAACCTAACCCCAAATCTAAACCTAAAATCTAAACCTAACCCCAAGTCTAAACCTAACCCCAAATCTAAACCTAAAATCTAAACCTAACCCCAAATCCAAACCTAAAATCTAAACCTAACCCCAAGTCTAAACCTAACCCCAAATCTAAACCTAAAATCTAAACCTAACCCCAAATCTAAACCTAAAATCTAAACCTAACCCCAAATCTAAACCTAACCCCAAATCTAAACCTAAAATCTAAACCTAACCCCAAATCTAAACCTAAAATCTAAACCTAACCCCAAATCTAAACCTAACCCCAAATCTAAACCTAAAATCTAAACCTAACCCCAAATCTAAACCTAAAATCTAAACCTATCCCCAAATCTAAACCTAACCCCAAATCTAAACCTAAAATCTAAACCTAACCCCAAATCTAAACCTAACCCCAAATCTAAACCTAAAATCTAAACCTAACCCCACATCTAAACCTAAAATCTAAACCTAACCCCAAGTCTAAACCTAACCCCAAATCTAAACCTAAAATCTAAACCTAACCCCAAATCTAAACCTAAAATCTAAACCTAACCCCAAATCTAAACCTAAACCCAAATCTAAACCTAAAATCTAAACCTAACCCCAAATCTAAACCTTACGCCAAATATAAACCTAAAATCTAAACCTAACCCCAAATCTAAACCTTAAATCTAAACCTAACCCCAAATCTAAACCTAAAATCTAAACCTAACCCCAAATCTAAACCTAACCCCAAATCTAAACCTAAAATCTAAACCTAACCCCAAATCTAAACTTAACCCCAAATCTAAACCTAAAATCTAAACCTAACCCCAAATCTAAACCTAACCCCAAATCTAAAGCTAAAATCTAAACCTAACCCCAAATATAAACCTTAAATCTAAACCTAAAATCTAAACCTAACCCCAAATTTAAACCTAAAATCTAAACCTAACCCCAAATCTAAACCTAAAATCTAAACCTAACCCCAAATCTAAACCTAAAATCTAAACCTAACCCCAAATCTAAACCTAAAATCTAAACCTAACCCCAAGTCTAAACCTAACCCCAAATCTAAACCTAAAATCTAAACCTAACCCCAAATCCAAACCTAAAATCTAAACCTAACCCCAAATCTAAACCTAACCCCAAATCTAAACCTAAAATCTAAACCTAACCCCAAATCTAAACCTAACCCCAAATCTAAACCTAAAATCTAAACCTAACCCCAAATCTACACCTAACCCCATATCTAAACCTAAAATCTAAACCTAACCCCAAATCTAAACCTAAAATCTAAACCTAACCCCAAATCTAAACCTTACCCCACATATAAACCTAGAATCTAAACCTAACCCCAAATCTAAACCTAAAATCTAAACCTAACCCCAAATCTAAACCTAAAATCTAAACCTAACCCCAAATCTAAACCTAAAATCTAAACCTAACCCCAAATCTAAACCTAAAATCTAAACCTAACCCCTAATCTAAACCTAAAATCTAAACCTAACCCCTAATCTAAACCTAAAATCTAAACCTAACCCCAAATCTAAACCTAAAATCTCAACCTAACCCCAAATCTAAACCTAAAATCTAAACCTAACCCCAAATCTAAACCCCAAATCTAAACCTAAAATCTAAACCTAACCCCAAATGTAAACCCAATCCCAAATCTTAACCTAAAATCTAAACCTAACCCCAAATCTAAACCTAAAATCTAAACCTAACCCCAAATCTAAACCTAAAATCTAAACTTAACCCCAAATCTAAACCTAACTCCAAATCTAAACCTCAAATCTAAACCTAACCCCAAATCTAAACCTAACCCCAAATCTAAACCTAACCCCTAATCTAAACCTAAAATCTAAACCTAACCCCAAATCTAAACCTAAAATCTAAACTTAACCCCAAATCTAAACCTAACTCCAAATCTAAACCTCAAATCTAAACCTAACCCCAAATCTAAACCTAACCCCAAATCTAAACCTAACCCCAAATCTAAACCTAAAATCTAAACCTAACCCCAAATCCAAACCTAAAATCTAAACCTAACCCCAAATCTAAACCTAACCCCAAATCTAAACCTAACCCCAAATCTAAACCTAAAATCTAAACCTAACCCCAAATCTAAACCTAAAATCTAAACCTAACCCCAAATCTAAACCTAACCCCAAATCTAAACCTAAAATCTAAACCTAACCCCAAATCTAAATCTAACCCCAAATCTAAACCTAAAATCTAAACCTAACCCCAAATCTAAACCTTACCCCAAATATAAACCTAAAATCTAAACCTAACCCAAAATCTAAACCTAAAATCTAAACCTAAACCCAAATCTAAACCTAAAATCTAAACCTAACCCCAAATCTAAACCTTAAATCTAAACCTAACCCCAAATCTAAACCTAAAATCTAAACCTAACCCCAAATCTAAACCTAACCCCAAATCTAAACCTAAAATCTAAACCTAACCCCAAATCTAAACCTAAAATCTAAACCTAACCCCAAATCTAAACCTAACCCCAAATCTAAACCTAAAATCTAAACCTAACCCCAAATCTAAACCTAAAATCTAAACCTAACCCCAAGTCTAAACCTAACCCCAAATCTAAACCTAAAATCTAAACCTAACCCCAAATCTAAACCTAAAATCTAAACCTAACCCCAAATCTAAACCTAAACCCAAATCTAAACCTAAAATCTAAACCTAACCCCAAATCTAAACCTTACGCCAAATATAAACCTAAAATCTAAACCTAACCCCAAATCTAAACCTTAAATCTAAACCTAACCCCAAATCTAAAACAAAAATCTAAACCTAACCCCAAATCTAAACCTAACCCCAAATCTAAACCTAAAATCTAAACCTAACCCCAAATCTAAACTTAACCCCAAATCTAAACCTAAAATCTAAACCTAACCCCAAATCTAAACCTAACCCCAAATCTAAAGCTAAAATCTAAACCTAACCCCAAATATAAACCTTAAATCTAAACCTAAAATCTAAACCTAACCCCAAATTTAAACCTAAAATCTAAACCTAACCCCAAATCTAAACCTAAAATCTAAACCTAACCCCAAATCTAAACCTAAAATCTAAACCTAACCCCAAATCTAAACCTAAAATCTAAACCTAACCCCAAGTCTAAACCTAACCCCAAATCTAAACCTAAAATCTAAACCTAACCCCAAATCCAAACCTAAAATCTAAACCTAACCCCAAATCTAAACCTAACCCCAAATCTAAACCTAAAATCTAAACCTAACCCCAAATCTAAACCTAAAATCTAAACCTAACCCCAAATCTAAACCTAACCCCTAAACTAAACCTAAAATCTAAACCTAACCCCAAATCTAAACCTAAAATCTAAACCTAACCCCAAATCTAAACCTAACCCCAAATCTAAACCTAAAATCTAAACCTAACCCCAAATCTACACCTAACCCCATATCTAAACCTAAAATCTAAACCTAACCCCAAATCTAAACCTAAAATCTAAACCTAACCCCAAATCTAAACCTTACCCCAAATATAAACCTAAAATCTAAACCTAACCCCAAATCTAAACCTAAAATCTAAACCTAACCCCAAATCTAAACCTAAAATCTAAACCTAACCCCAAATCTAAACCTAAAATCTAAACCTAACCCCAAATCTAAACCTAAAATCTAAACTTAACCCCAAATCTAAACCTAACTCCAAATCTAAACCTCAAATCTAAACCTAACCCCAAATCTAAACCTAACCCCAAATCTAAACCTAAAATCTAAACCTAACCCCAAGTCTAAACCTAACCCCAAATCTAAACCTAACCCCTAATCTAAACCTAAAATCTAAACCTAACCCCAAATCTAAACCTAAAATCTAAACCTAACCCCAAATCTAAACCTAAAATCTAAACCTAACCCCAAATCTAAACCCCAAATCTAAACCTAAAATCTAAACCTAACCCCAAATGTAAACCCAAGCCCAAATCTTAACCTAAAATCTAAACCTAACCCCAAATCTACACCTAAAATCTAAACCTAACCCCAAATCTAAACCTAAAATCTAAACTTAACCCCAAATCTAAACCTAACTCCAAATCTAAACCTCAAATCTAAACCTAACCCCAAATCTAAACCTAACCCTAAATCTAAACCTAACCCCTAATCTAAACCTAAAATCTAAACCTAACCCCAAATCTAAACCTAAAATCTAAACTTAACCCCAAATCTAAACCTAACTCCAAATCTAAACCTCAAATCTAAACCTAACCCCAAATCTAAACCTAACCCCAAATCTAAACCTAAAATCTAAACCTAACCCCAAGTCTAAACCTAACCCCAAATCTAAACCTAACCCCTAATCTAAACCTAAAATCTAAACCTAACCCCAAATCTAAACCTAAAATCTAAACCTAACCCCAAATCTAAACCTAAAATCTAAACCTAACCCCAAATCTAAACCCCAAATCTAAACCTAAAATCTAAACCTAACCCCAAATGTAAACCCAAGCCCAAATCTTAACCTAAAATCTAAACCTAACCCCAAATCTAAACCTAAAATCTAAACCTAACCCCAAATCTAAACCTAAAATCTAAACTTAACCCCAAATCTAAACCTAACTCCAAATCTAAACCTCAAATCTAAACCTAACCCCAAATCTAAACCTAACCCCAAATCTAAACCTAACCCCTAATCTAAACCTAAAATCTAAACCTAACCCCAAATCTAAACCTAACATATAAACCTAACCCCAAATCTAAACCTAACCCAAATCTAAACCTAAAATCTAAACCTAACCCCAAATCTAAACCTAAAATCTAAACCTAACCCCAAGTCTAAACCTAACCCCAAATCTAAACCTAAAATCTAAACCTAACCCCAAATCCAAACCTAAAATCTAAACCTAACCCCAAATCTAAACCTAACCCCAAATCTAAACCTAAAATCTAAACCTAACCCCAAATCTAAACCTAAAATCTAAACCTAACCCCAAGTCTAAACCTAACCCCAAATCTAAACCTAAAATCTAAACCTAACCCCAAATCCAAACCTAAAATCTAAACCTAACCCCAAATCTAAACCTAACCCCAAATCTAAACCTAAAATCTAAACCTAACCCCAAATCTAAACCTAAAATCTAAACCTAACCCCAAATCTAAACCTAACCCCTAAACTAAACCTAAAATCTAAACCTAACCCCAAATCTAAACCTAAAATCTAAACCTAACCCCAAATCTAAACCTAACCCCAAATCTAAACCTAAAATCTAAACCTAACCCCAAATCTACACCTAACCCCATATCTAAACCTAAAATCTAAACCTAACCCCAAATCTAAACCTAAAATCTAAACCTAACCCCAAATCTAAACCTTACCCCAAATATAAACCTAAAATCTAAACCTAACCCCAAATCTAAACCTAAAATCTAAACCTAACCCCAAATCTAAACCTAAAATCTAAACCTAACCCCAAATCTAAACCTAAAATCTAAACCTAACCCCAAATCTAAACCTAAAATCTAAACTTAACCCCAAATCTAAACCTAACTCCAAATCTAAACCTCAAATCTAAACCTAACCCCAAATCTAAACCTAACCCCAAATCTAAACCTAAAATCTAAACCTAACCCCAAGTCTAAACCTAACCCCAAATCTAAACCTAACCCCTAATCTAAACCTAAAATCTAAACCTAACCCCAAATCTAAACCTAAAATCTAAACCTAACCCCAAATCTAAACCTAAAATCTAAACCTAACCCCAAATCTAAACCCCAAATCTAAACCTAAAATCTAAACCTAACCCCAAATGTAAACCCAAGCCCAAATCTTAACCTAAAATCTAAACCTAACCCCAAATCTACACCTAAAATCTAAACCTAACCCCAAATCTAAACCTAAAATCTAAACTTAACCCCAAATCTAAACCTAACTCCAAATCTAAACCTCAAATCTAAACCTAACCCCAAATCTAAACCTAACCCTAAATCTAAACCTAACCCCTAATCTAAACCTAAAATCTAAACCTAACCCCAAATCTAAACCTAAAATCTAAACTTAACCCCAAATCTAAACCTAACTCCAAATCTAAACCTCAAATCTAAACCTAACCCCAAATCTAAACCTAACCCCAAATCTAAACCTAAAATCTAAACCTAACCCCAAGTCTAAACCTAACCCCAAATCTAAACCTAACCCCTAATCTAAACCTAAAATCTAAACCTAACCCCAAATCTAAACCTAAAATCTAAACCTAACCCCAAATCTAAACCTAAAATCTAAACCTAACCCCAAATCTAAACCCCAAATCTAAACCTAAAATCTAAACCTAACCCCAAATGTAAACCCAAGCCCAAATCTTAACCTAAAATCTAAACCTAACCCCAAATCTAAACCTAAAATCTAAACCTAACCCCAAATCTAAACCTAAAATCTAAACTTAACCCCAAATCTAAACCTAACTCCAAATCTAAACCTCAAATCTAAACCTAACCCCAAATCTAAACCTAACCCCAAATCTAAACCTAACCCCTAATCTAAACCTAAAATCTAAACCTAACCCCAAATCTAAACCTAACATATAAACCTAACCCCAAATCTAAACCTAACCCAAATCTAAACCTAAAATCTAAACCTAACCCCAAATCTAAACCTAAAATCTAAACCTAACCCCAAGTCTAAACCTAACCCCAAATCTAAACCTAAAATCTAAACCTAACCCCAAATCCAAACCTAAAATCTAAACCTAACCCCAAATCTAAACCTAACCCCAAATCTAAACCTAAAATCTAAACCTAACCCCAAATCTAAACCTAAAATCTAAACCTAACCCCAAATCTAAACCTAACCCCAAATCTAAACCTAAAATCTAAACCTAACCCCAAATCTAAACCTAAAATCTAAACCTAACCCCAAATCTAAACCTAACCCCAAATCTAAACCTAAAATCTAAACCTAACCCCAAATCTAAACCTAAAATCTAAACCTATCCCCAAATCTAAACCTAACCCCAAATCTAAACCTAAAATCTAAACCTAACCCCAAATCTAAACCTAACCCCAAATCTAAACCTAAAATCTAAACCTAACCCCAAATCTAAACCTAAAATCTAAACCTAACCCCAAATATAAACCTAAAATCTAAACCTAACCCCAAATCTAAACCTAACCCCAAATCTAAACCTAAAATCTAAACCTAACCCCAAATCTAAACCTAAAATCTAAACCTAACCCCAAATCTAAACCTAAAATCTAAACCTAACCCCAAGTCTAAACCTAACCCCAAATCTAAACCTAAAATCTAAACCTAACCCCAAATCCAAACCTAAAATCTAAACCTAACCCCAAATCTAAACCTAACCCCAAATCTAAACCTAAAATCTAAACCTAACCCCAAATCTAAACCTAAAATCTAAACCTAACCCCAAATCTAAACCTAACCCCTACACTAAACCTAAAATCTAAACCTAACCCCAAATCTAAACCTAAAATCTAAACCTAACCCCAAATCTAAACCTAACCCCAAATCTAAACCTAAAATCTAAACCTAACCCCAAATCTACACCTAACCCCATATCTAAACCTAAAATCTAAACCTAACCCCAAATCTAAACCTAAAATCTAAACCTAACCCCAAATCTAAACCTTACCCCAAATTTAAACCTAAAATCTAAACCTAACCCCAAATCTAAACCTAAAATCTAAACCTAACCCCAAATCTAAACCTAAAATCTAAACCTAACCCCAAATCTAAACCTAAAATCTAAACCTAACGCCAAATCTAAACCTAAAATCTAAACCTAACCCCAAATCTAAACCTAACCCCAAATCTAAACCTTAAATCTAAACCTAACCCCAAATCTAAACCTAAAATCTAAACCTAACCCCAAATCTAAACCTTACCCCAAATCTAAACCTAAAATCTAAACCTAACCCCAAATCTAAACCTAAAATCTAAACCTAACCCCAAATCTAAACCTAAAATCTAAACCTAACACCAAATCTAAACCTAACCCCAAATCTAAACCTAAAATCTAAACCTAACCCCAAATCTAAACCTAAAATCTAAACCTAACCCCAAATCTAAACCTAAAATCTAAACCTAACCCCAAATCTAAACCTAAAATCTAAACCTAACCCCAAATCTAAACCTAACCCCAAATCTAAACCTAAAATCTAAACCTAACCCCAAATCAAAACCTAAAATCTAAACCTAACCCCAAATCTAAACCTAAAATCTAAACCTAACCCCAAATCTAACCCTAAAATCTAAACCTAACACCAAATCTAAACTTAACCCCAAATCTAAACCTAAAATCTAAACCTAACCCCAAATCTAAACCTAAAATCTAAACCTAACCCCAAGTCTAAACCTAACCCCAAATCTAAACCTAAAATCTAAACCTAACCCCAAATCTAAACCTAAAATCTAAACCTAACCCCAAATCTAAACCTAACCCCAAATCTAAACCTAAAATCTAAACCTAACCCCAAATCTAAACCTTACGCCAAATATAAACCTAAAATCTAAACCTAACCCCAAATCTAAACCTAAAATCTAAACCTAACCCCAAATCTAAACCTAAAATCTAAACCTAACCCCAAATCTAAACCTAACCCCAAATCTAAACCTAAAATCTAAACTTAACCCCAAATCTAAACCTAACTCCAAATCTAAACCTCAAATCTAAACCTAACCCCAAATCTAAACCTAACCCTAAATCTAAACCTAACCCCTAATCTAAACCTAAAATCTAAACCTAACCCCAAATCTAAACCTAAAATCTAAACTTAACCCCAAATCTAAACCTAACTCCAAATCTAAACCTCAAATCTAAACCTAACCCCAAATCTAAACCTAACCCCAAATCTAAACCTAAAATCTAAACCTAACCCCAAGTCTAAACCTAACCCCAAATCTAAACCTAACCCCTAATCTAAACCTAAAATCTAAACCTAACCCCAAATCTAAACCTAAAATCTAAACCTAACCCCAAATCTAAACCTAAAATCTAAACCTAACCCCAAATCTAAACCCCAAATCTAAACCTAAAATCTAAACCTAACCCCAAATGTAAACCCAAGCCCAAATCTTAACCTAAAATCTAAACCTAACCCCAAATCTAAACCTAAAATCTAAACCTAACCCCAAATCTAAACCTAAAATCTAAACTTAACCCCAAATCTAAACCTAACTCCAAATCTAAACCTCAAATCTAAACCTAACCCCAAATCTAAACCTAACCCCAAATCTAAACCTAACCCCTAATCTAAACCTAAAATCTAAACCTAACCCCAAATCTAAACCTAACATATAAACCTAACCCCAAATCTAAACCTAACCCAAATCTAAACCTAAAATCTAAACCTAACCCCAAATCTAAACCTAAAATCTAAACCTAACCCCAAGTCTAAACCTAACCCCAAATCTAAACCTAAAATCTAAACCTAACCCCAAATCCAAACCTAAAATCTAAACCTAACCCCAAATCTAAACCTAACCCCAAATCTAAACCTAAAATCTAAACCTAACCCCAAATCTAAACCTAAAATCTAAACCTAACCCCAAATCTAAACCTAACCCCAAATCTAAACCTAAAATCTAAACCTAACCCCAAATCTAAACCTAAAATCTAAACCTAACCCCAAATCTAAACCTAACCCCAAATCTAAACCTAAAATCTAAACCTAACCCCAAATCTAAACCTAAAATCTAAACCTATCCCCAAATCTAAACCTAACCCCAAATCTAAACCTAAAATCTAAACCTAACCCCAAATCTAAACCTAACCCCAAATCTAAACCTAAAATCTAAACCTAACCCCAAATCTAAACCTAAAATCTAAACCTAACCCCAAATATAAACCTAAAATCTAAACCTAACCCCAAATCTAAACCTAACCCCAAATCTAAACCTAAAATCTAAACCTAACCCCAAATCTAAACCTAAAATCTAAACCTAACCCCAAATCTAAACCTAAAATCTAAACCTAACCCCAAGTCTAAACCTAACCCCAAATCTAAACCTAAAATCTAAACCTAACCCCAAATCCAAACCTAAAATCTAAACCTAACCCCAAATCTAAACCTAACCCCAAATCTAAACCTAAAATCTAAACCTAACCCCAAATCTAAACCTAAAATCTAAACCTAACCCCAAATCTAAACCTAACCCCTACACTAAACCTAAAATCTAAACCTAACCCCAAATCTAAACCTAAAATCTAAACCTAACCCCAAATCTAAACCTAACCCCAAATCTAAACCTAAAATCTAAACCTAACCCCAAATCTACACCTAACCCCATATCTAAACCTAAAATCTAAACCTAACCCCAAATCTAAACCTAAAATCTAAACCTAACCCCAAATCTAAACCTTACCCCAAATTTAAACCTAAAATCTAAACCTAACCCCAAATCTAAACCTAAAATCTAAACCTAACCCCAAATCTAAACCTAAAATCTAAACCTAACCCCAAATCTAAACCTAAAATCTAAACCTAACGCCAAATCTAAACCTAAAATCTAAACCTAACCCCAAATCTAAACCTAACCCCAAATCTAAACCTTAAATCTAAACCTAACCCCAAATCTAAACCTAAAATCTAAACCTAACCCCAAATCTAAACCTTACCCCAAATCTAAACCTAAAATCTAAACCTAACCCCAAATCTAAACCTAAAATCTAAACCTAACCCCAAATCTAAACCTAAAATCTAAACCTAACACCAAATCTAAACCTAACCCCAAATCTAAACCTAAAATCTAAACCTAACCCCAAATCTAAACCTAAAATCTAAACCTAACCCCAAATCTAAACCTAAAATCTAAACCTAACCCCAAATCTAAACCTAAAATCTAAACCTAACCCCAAATCTAAACCTAACCCCAAATCTAAACCTAAAATCTAAACCTAACCCCAAATCAAAACCTAAAATCTAAACCTAACCCCAAATCTAAACCTAAAATCTAAACCTAACCCCAAATCTAACCCTAAAATCTAAACCTAACACCAAATCTAAACTTAACCCCAAATCTAAACCTAAAATCTAAACCTAACCCCAAATCTAAACCTAAAATCTAAACCTAACCCCAAGTCTAAACCTAACCCCAAATCTAAACCTAAAATCTAAACCTAACCCCAAATCTAAACCTAAAATCTAAACCTAACCCCAAATCTAAACCTAACCCCAAATCTAAACCTAAAATCTAAACCTAACCCCAAATCTAAACCTTACGCCAAATATAAACCTAAAATCTAAACCTAACCCCAAATCTAAACCTAAAATCTAAACCTAACCCCAAATCTAAACCTAAAATCTAAACCTAACCCCAAATCTAAACCTAACCCCAAATCTAAACCTAAAATCTAAACCTAACCCCAAATCTAAACCTAACCCCAAATCTAAACCTAAAATCTAAACCTAACCCCAAATCTAAACCTAACCCCAAATCTAAACCTAAAATCTAAACCTAACCCCAAATCTAAACCTTAAATCTAAACCTAAAATCTAAACCTAACCCCAAATTTAAACCTAAAATCTAAACCTAACCCCAAATCTAAACCTAAAATCTAAACCTAACCCCAAATCTAAACCTAAAATCTAAACCTAACCCCAAGTCTAAACCTAACCCCAAATCTAAACCTAAAATCTAAACCTAAGCCCAAATCCAAACCTAAAATCTAAACCTAACCCCAAATCTAAACCTAACCAGAAATCTAAACCTAAAATCTAAACCTAACCCCAAATCTAAACCTAAAATCTAAACCTAACCCCAAATCTAAACCTAACCCCTAATCTAAACCTAAAATCTAAACCTAACCCCAAATCTAAACCTAAAATCTAAACCTGACCCCAAATCTAAACCTAACCCCAAATCTAAACCTAAAATCTAAACCTAAATCCAAATCTAAACCCCAAATCTAAACCTAAAATCTAAACCTAACCCCAAATGTAAACCCAAGCCCAAATCTTAACCTAAAATCTAAACCTAACCCCAAATCTAAACCTAAAATCTAAACCTAACCCCAAATCTAAACCTCAAATCTAAACCTAACCCCAAATCTAAACCTAACCCCAAATCTAAACCTAAAATCTAAACCTAACCCCAAATCTAAACCTAACCCCAAATCTAAACCTAAAATCTAAACCTAACCCCAAATCTAAACCTTAAATCTAAACCTAAAATCTAAACCTAACCCCAAATTTAAACCTAAAATCTAAACCTAACCCCAAATCTAAACCTAAAATCTAAACCTAACCCCAAATCTAAACCTAAAATCTAAACCTAACCCCAAATCTAAACCTAAAATCTAAACCTAACCCCAAGTCTAAACCTAACCCCAAATCTAAACCTAAAATCTAAACCTAAGCCCAAATCCAAACCTAAAATCTAAACCTAACCCCAAATCTAAACCTAACCACAAATCTAAACCTAAAATCTAAACCTAACCCCAAATCTAAACCTAAAATCTAAACCTAACCCCAAATCTAAACCTAACCCCTAATCTAAACCTAAAATCTAAACCTAACCCCAAATCTAAACCTAAAATCTAAACCTGACCCCAAATCTAAACCTAACCCCAAATCTAAACCTAAAATCTAAACCTAAATCCAAATCTAAACCCCAAATCTAAACCTAAAATCTAAACCTAACCCCAAATGTAAACCCAAGCCCAAATCTTAACCTAAAATCTAAACCTAACCCCAAATCTAAACCTAAAATCTAAACCTAACCCCAAATCTAAACCTAAAATCTAAACTTAACCCCAAATCTAAACCTAACTCCAAATCTAAACCTCAAATCTAAACCTAACACCAAATCTAAACCTAACCCCAAATCTAAACCTAACCCCTAATCTAAACCTAAAATCTAAACCTAACCCCAAATCTAAACCTAAAATCTAAACTTAACCCCAAATCTAAACCTAACTCCAAATCTAAACCTCAAATCTAAACCTAACCCCAAATCTAAACCTAACCCCAAATCTAAACCTAAAATCTAAACCTAACCCCAAGTCTAAACCTAACCCCAAATCTAAACCTAACCCCTAATCTAAACCTAAAATCTAAACCTAACCCCAAATCTAAACCTAAAATCTAAACCTAACCCCAAATCTAAACCTAAAATCTAAACCTAACCCCAAATCTAAACCTAAAATCTAAACCTAACCCCAAATCTAAACCCCAAATCTAAACCTAAAATCTAAACCTAACCCCAAATGTAAACCCAAGCCCAAATCTTAACCTAAAATCTAAACCTAACCCCAAATCTAAACCTAAAATCTAAACCTAACCCCAAATCTAAACCTAAAATCTAAACTTAACCCCAAATCTAAACCTAACTCCAAATCTAAACCTCAAATCTAAACCTAACCCCAAATCTAAACCTAACCCCAAATCTAAACCTAACCCCTAATCTAAACCTAAAATCTAAACCTAACCCCAAATCTAAACCTAACATATAAACCTAACCCCAAATCTAAACCTAACCCCAAATCTAAACCTAAAATCTAAACCTAACCCCAAATCTAAACCTAAAATCTAAACCTAACCCCAAATCTAAACCTAACCCCAAATCTAAACCTAAAATCTAAACCTAACCCCAAATCTAAACCTAAAATCTAAACCTAACCCCAAATCTAAACCTAACCCCAAATCTAAACCTAAAATCTAAACCTAACCCCAAATCTAAACCTAAAATCTAAACCTATCCCCAAATCTAAACCTAACCCCAAATCTAAACCTAAAATCTAAACCTAACCCCAAATCTAAACCTAACCCCAAATCTAAACCTAAAATCTAAACCTAACCCCAAATCTAAACCTAAAATCTAAACCTAACCCCAAGTCTAAACCTAACCCCAAATCTAAACCTAAAATCTAAACCTAACCCCAAATCTAAACCTAAAATCTAAACCTAACCCCAAATCTAAACCTAAACCCAAATCTAAACCTAAAATCTAAACCTAACCCCAAATCTAAACCTTACGCCAAATATAAACCTAAAATCTAAACCTAACCCCAAATCTAAACCTTAAATCTAAACCTAACCCCAAATCTAAACCTAAAATCTAAACCTAACCCCAAATCTAAACCTAACCCCAAATCTAAACCTAAAATCTAAACCTAACCCCAAATCTAAACTTAACCCCAAATCTAAACCTAAAATCTAAACCTAACCCCAAATCTAAACCTAACCCCAAATCTAAAGCTAAAATCTAAACCTAACCCCAAATATAAACCTTAAATCTAAACCTAAAATCTAAACCTAACCCCAAATTTAAACCTAAAATCTAAACCTAACCCCAAATCTAAACCTAAAATCTAAACCTAACCCCAAATCTAAACCTAAAATCTAAACCTAACCCCAAATCTAAACCTAAAATCTAAACCTAACCCCAAATCTAAACCTAAAATCTAAACCTAACCCCAAATCCAAACCTAAAATCTAAACCTAACCCCAAATCTAAACCTAACCCCAAATCTAAACCTAAAATCTAAACCTAACCCCAAATCTAAACCTAACCCCAAATCTAAACCTAAAATCTAAACCTAACCCCAAATCTACACCTAACCCCATATCTAAACCTAAAATCTAAACCTAACCCCAAATCTAAACCTAAAATCTAAACCTAACCCCAAATCTAAACCTTACGCCAAATATAAACCTAAAATCTAAACCTAACCCCAAATCTAAACCTAAAATCTAAACCTAACCCCAAATCTAAACCTAAAATCTAAACCTAACCCCAAATCTAAACCTAAAATCTAAACCTAACCCCAAATCTAAACCTAAAATCTAAACTTAACCCCAAATCTTAACCTAACTCCAAATCTAAACCTCAAATCTAAACCTAACCCCAAATCTAAACCTAACCCCAAATCTAAACCTAAAATCTAAACCTAACCCCAAGTCTAAACCTAACCCCAAATCTAAACCTAACCCCTAATCTAAACCTAAAATCTAAACCTAACCCCAAATCTAAACCTAAAATCTAAACCTAACCCCAAATCTAAACCTAAAATCTAAACCTAACCCCAAATCTAAACCCCAAATCTAAACCTAAAATCTAAACCTAACCCCAAATGTAAACCCAAGCCCAAATCTTAACCTAAAATCTAAACCTAACCCCAAATCTAAACCTAAAATCTAAACCTAACCCCAAATCTAAACCTAAAATCTAAACTTAACCCCAAATCTAAACCTAACTCCAAATCTAAACCTCAAATCTAAACCTAACCCCAAATCTAAACCTAACCCCAAATCTAAACCTAACCCCTAATCTAAACCTAAAATCTAAACCTAACCCCAAATCTAAACCTAAAATCTAAACTTAACCCCAAATCTAAACCTAACTCCAAATCTAAACCTCAAATCTAAACCTAACCCCAAATCTAAACCTAACCCCAAATCTAAACCTAAAATCTAAACCTAACCCCAAGTCTAAACCTAACCCCAAATCTAAACCTAACCCCTAATCTAAACCTAAAATCTAAACCTAACCCCAAATCTAAACCTAAAATCTAAACCTAACCCCAAATCTAAACCTAAAATCTAAACCTAACCCCAAATCTAAACCCCAAATCTAAACCTAAAATCTAAACCTAACCCCAAATGTAAACCCAAGCCCAAATCTTAACCTAAAATCTAAACCTAACCCCAAATCTAAACCTAAAATCTAAACCTAACCCCAAATCTAAACCTAAAATCTAAACTTAACCCCAAATCTAAACCTAACTCCAAATCTAAACCTCAAATCTAAACCTAACCCCAAATCTAAACCTAACCCCAAATCTAAACCTAAAATCTAAACCTAACCCCAAATCTAAACCTAAAATCTAAACCTAACCCCAAGTCTAAACCTAACCCCAAATCTAAACCTAAAATCTAAACCTAACCCCAAATCCAAACCTAAAATCTAAACCTAACCCCAAATCTAAACCTAACCCCAAATCTAAACCTAAAATCTAAACCTAACCCCAAATCTAAACCTAAAATCTAAACCTAACCCCAAATCTAAACCTAACCCCAAATCTAAACCTAAAATCTAAACCTAACCCCAAATCTAAACCTAAAATCTAAACCTAACCCCAAATCTAAACCTAAAATCTAAACCTAACGCCAAATCTAAACCTAAAATCTAAACCTAACCCCAAATCTAAACCTAACCCCAAATCTAAACCTTAAATCTAAACCTAACCCCAAATCTAAACCTAAAATCTAAACCTAACCCCAAATCTAAACCTTACCCCAAATCTAAACCTAAAATCTAAACCTAACCCCAAATCTAAACCTAAAATCTAAACCTAACACCAAATCTAAACCTAACCCCAAATCTAAACCTTAAATCTAAACCTAACCCCAAATCTAAACCTAAAATCTAAACCTAACCCCAAATCTAAACCTAAAATCTAAACCTAACCCCAAATCTAAACCTAAAATCTAAACCTAACCCCAAATCTAAACCTAACCCCAAATCTAAACCTAAAATCTAAACCTAACCCCAAATCAAAACCTAAAATCTAAACCTAACCCCAAATCTAAACCTAAAATCTAAACCTAACCCCAAATCTAACCCTAAAATCTAAACCTAACACCAAATCTAAACTTAACCCCAAATCTAAACCTAAAATCTAAACCTAACCCCAAATCTAAACCTAAAATCTAAACCTAACCCCAAGTCTAAACCTAACCCCAAATCTAAACCTAAAATCTAAACCTAACCCCAAATCTAAACCTAAAATCTAAACCTAACCCCAAATCTAAACCTAACCCCAAATCTAAACCTAAAATCTAAACCTAACCCCAAATCTAAACCTTACGCCAAATATAAACCTAAAATCTAAACCTAACCCCAAATCTAAACCTAAAATCTAAACCTAACCCCAAATCTAAACCTAAAATCTAAACCTAACCCCAAATCTAAACCTAACCCCAAATCTAAACCTAAAATCTAAACCTAACCCCAAATCTAAACCTAACCCCAAATCTAAACCTAAAATCTAAACCTAACCCCAAATCTAAACCTAACCCCAAATCTAAACCTAAAATCTAAACCTAACCCCAAATCTAAACCTTAAATCTAAACCTAAAATCTAAACCTAACCCCAAATTTAAACCTAAAATCTAAACCTAACCCCAAATCTAAACCTAAAATCTAAACCTAACCCCAAATCTAAACCTAAAATCTAAACCTAACCCCAAATCTAAACCTAAAATCTAAACCTAACCCCAAGTCTAAACCTAACCCCAAATCTAAACCTAAAATCTAAACCTAACCCCAAATCCAAACCTAAAATCTAAACCTAACCCCAAATCTAAACCTAACCCCAAATCTAAACCTAAAATCTAAACCTAACCCCAAATCTAAACCTAAAATCTAAACCTAACCCCAAATCTAAACCTAAAATCTAAACCTAACCCCAAATCTAAACCTAACCCCAAATCTAAACCTAAAATCTAAACCTAACCCCAAATCTAAACCTAACACCAAATCTAAACCTAAAATCTAAACCTAACACCAAATCCAAACCTAAAATCTAAACCTAACCCCAAATCTAAACCTAAAATCTAAACCTAACCCCAAGTCTAAACCTAACCCCAAATCTAAACCTAAAATCTAAACCTAACCCCAAATCTAAACCTAAAATCTAAACCTAACCCCAAATCTAAACCTAACCCCAAATCTAAACATAAAATCTAAACCTAACCCCAAATCTAAACCTTACCCCAAATATAAACCTAAAATCTAAACCTAACCCCAAATCTAAACCTAAAATCTAAACCTAACCCCAAATCTAAACCTAAAATCTAAACCTAGCCCCAAATCTAAACCAAACCCCAAATCTAAACCTAAAATCTAAACCTAACCCCAAATCTAAACCTAACCCCAAATCTAAACCTAAAATCTAAACCTAACCCCAAATCTAAACCTAACCCCAAATCTAAACCTAAAATCTAAACCTAACCCCAAAGCTAAACCTTAAATCTAAACCTAACCCCAAATCTAAACCTAAAATCTAAACCGAACCCCAAATCTAAACCTAACCCCAAATCTAAACCAAAAATCTAAACCTAACCCCAAATCTAAACCTAACCCCAAATCTAAACCTAAAATCTAAACCTAACCCCAAATCTAAACCTAAAATCTAAACCTAACCCCAAATCCAAACCTAAAATCTAAACCTAACCCCAAATCTAAACCTAACCCTTAAACTAAACCTAAAATCTAAACCTAACCCCAAATCTAAACCTAAAATCTAAACCTAACCCCAAATCTAAACCTAACCCCAAATCTAAACCTAAAATCTAAACCTAACCCCAAATCTAAACCTAACCCCATATCTAAACCTAAAATCTAAACCTAACCCCAAATCTAAACCTAAAATCTAAACCTAACCCCAAATCTAAACCTTACCCCAAATATAAACCTAAAATCTAAACCTAACCCCAAATCTAAACCTAAAATCTAAACCTAACCCCAAATCTAAACCTAAAATCTAAACCTAACCCCAAATCTAAACCTAAAATCTAAACCTAACCCCAAATCTAAACCTAAAATCTAAACCTAACCCCAAATCTAAACCTAAAATCTAAACCTAACACCAAATCTAAACCTAACCCCAAATCTAAACCTAAAATCTAAACCTAACCCCAAATCTAAACCTAAAATCTAAACCTAACCCCAAGTCTAAACCTAACCCCAAATCTAAACCTAAAATCTAAACCTAACCCCAAATCTAAACCTAAAATCTAAACCTAACCCCAAATCTAAACCTAAAATCTAAACCTAACCCCAAATCTAAACCTTACGCCAAATATAAACCTAAAATCTAAACCTAACCCCAAATCTAAACCTAAAATCTAAACCTAACCCCAAATCTAAACCTAACCCCAAATCTAAACCTAAAATCTAAACCTAACCCCAAATCTAAACCTAACTCCAAATCTGAACCTAAAATCTAAACCTAACCCCAAATCTAAACCTAACCCCAAATCTAAACCTAAAATCTAAACCTAACCCCAAATCTAAACCTTAAATCTAAACCTAAAATCTAAACCTAACCCCAAATTTAAACCTAAAATCTAAACCTAACCCCAAATCTAAACCTAAAATCTAAACCTAACCCCAAATCTAAACCTAAAATCTAAACCTAACCCCAAATCTAAACCTAAAATCTAAACCTAACCCCAAGTCTAAACCTAACACCAAATCTAAACCTAAAATCTAAACCTAAGCCCAAATCTAAACCTAAAATCTAAACCTAACCCCAAATCTAAACCTAACCCCAAATCTAAACCTAAAATCTAAACCTAACCCCAAATCTAAACCTAAAATCTAAACCTAACCCCTAATCTAAACCTAAAATCTAAACCTAACCCCAAATCTAAACCTAAAATCTAAACCTAACCCCAAATCTAAACCTAACCCCAAATCTAAACTTAAAATCTAAACCTAACCCCAAATCTAAACCTAACCCCATATCTAAACCTAAAATCTAAACCTAACCCCAAGTCTAAACCTAACCCCAAATCTAAAAGTAAAATCTAAACCTACAATCTAAACTTAACCCCAAATCTAAACCTAAAATCTAAACCTAACCCCAAGTCTAAACCTAACCCCAAATCTAAACCTAAAATCTAAACCTAACCCCAAATCTAAACCTAACCCCAAATCTAAACCTAAAATCTAAACCTAGCCCCAAATCTAAACCTAACCCCAAATCTAAACCTAACCCCAAATCTAAACCTAAAATCTAAACCTAACCCCAAAGCTAAACCTTAAATCTAAACCTAAAATCTAAACCTAACCCCAAATCTAAACCTAAAATCTAAACCTAACCCCAAATCTAAACCTAACCCCTAAACTAAACCTAAAATCTAAACCTAACCCCAAATCTAAACCTAAAATCTAAACCTAACCCCAAATCTAAACCTAACCCCAAATCTAAACCTAAAATCTAAACCTAACCCCAAATCTAAACCTAAAATCTAAACCTAACCCCAAATCCAAACCTAAAATCTAAACCTAACCCCAAATCTAAACCTAACCCCTAAACTAAACCTAAAATCTAAACCTAACCCCAAATCTAAACCTAAAATCTAAACCTAACCCCAAATCTAAACCTAACCCCAAATCTAAACCTAAAATCTAAACCTAACCCCAAATCTAAACCTAACCCCATATCTAAACCTAAAATCTAAACCTAACCCCAAATCTAAACCTAAAATCTAAACCTAACCCCAAATCTAAACCTTACCCCAAATATAAACCTAAAATCTAAACCTAACCCCAAATCTAAACCTAAAATCTAAACCTAACCCCAAATCTAAACCTAAAATCTAAACCTAACCCCAAATCTAAACCTAAAATCTAAACCTAACCCCAAATCTAAACCTAAAATCTAAACCTAACCCCAAATCTAAACCTAAAATCTAAACCTAACACCAAATCTAAACCTAAAATCTAAACCTAACACCAAATCTAAACCTAACCCCAAATCTAAACCTAAAATCTAAACCTAACCCCAAATCTAAACCTAAAATCTAAACCTAACCCCAAGTCTAAACCTAACCCCAAATCTAAACCTAAAATCTAAACCTAACCCCAAATCTAAACCTAAAATCTAAACCTAACCCCAAATCTAAACCTAAAATCTAAACCTAACCCCAAATCTAAACCTTACGCCAAATATAAACCTAAAATCTAAACCTAACCCCAAATCTAAACCTAAAATCTAAACCTAACCCCAAATCTAAACCTAACCCCAAATCTAAACCTAAAATCTAAACCTAACCCCAAATCTAAACCTAACTCCAAATCTAAACCTAAAATCTAAACCTAACCCCAAATCTAAACCTAAAATCTAAACCTAACCCCAAATCTAAACCTTAAATCTAAACCTAAAATCTAAACCTAACCCCAAATTTAAACCTAAAATCTAAACCTAACCCCAAATCTAAACCTAAAATCTAAACCTAACCCCAAATCTAAACCTAAAATCTAAACCTAACCCCAAATCTAAACCTAAAATCTAAACCTAACCCCAAGTCTAAACCTAACACCAAATCTAAACCTAAAATCTAAACCTAACCCCAAATCTAAACCTAAAATCTAAACCTAACCCCAAATCTAAACCTAAAATCTAAACCTAAGCCCAAATCTAAACCTAAAATCTAAACCTAACCCCAAATCTAAACCTAACCCCAAATCTAAACCTAAAATCTAAACCTAACCCCTAATCTAAACCTAAAATCTAAACCTAACCCCAAATCTAAACCTAAAATCTAAACCTAACCCCAAATCTAAACCTAACCCCAAATCTAAACTTAAAATCTAAACCTAACCCCAAATCTAAACCTAACCCCATATCTAAACCTAAAATCTAAACCTAACCCCAAGTCTAAACCTAACCCCAAATCTAAAAGTAAAATCTAAATCTAAAATCTAAACTTAACCCCAAATCTAAACCTAAAATCTAAACCTAACCCCAAGTCTAAACCTAACCCCAAATCTAAACCTAAAATCTAAACCTAACCCCAAATCTAAACCTAAAATCTAAACCTAACCCCAAATCTAAACCTAACCCCAAATCTAAACCTAAAATCTAAACCTAGCCCCAAATCTAAACCTAACCCCAAATCTAAACCTAAAATCTAAACCTAACCCCAAATCTAAACCTAACCCCAAATCTAAACCTAAAATCTAAACCTAACCCCAAATCTAAACCTAACCCCAAATCTAAACCTAAAATCTAAACCTAACCCCAAAGCTAAACCTTAAATCTAAACCTAAAATCTAAACCTAACCCCAAATCTAAACCTAAAATCTAAACCTAACCCCAAATCTAAACCTAACCCCTAAACTAAACCTAAAATCTAAACCTAACCCCAAATCTAAACCTAAAATCTAAACCTAACCCCAAATCTAAACCTAACCCCAAATCTAAACCTAAAATCTAAACCTAACCCCAAATCTAAACCTAAAATCTAAACATAACCCCAAGTCTAAACCTAAAATCTAAACCTAACCCCAAGTCTAAACCTAACCCCAAATCTAAACCTAAAATCTAAACCTAACCCCAAATCCAAACCTAAAATCTAAACCTAACCCCAAATCTAAACCTAACCCCTAAACTAAACCTAAAATCTAAACCTAACCCCAAATCTAAACCTAAAATCTAAACCTAACCCCAAATCTAAACCTAACCCCAAATCTAAACCTAAAATCTAAACCTAACCCCAAATATAAACCTAACCCCATATCTAAACCTAAAATCTAAACCTAACCCCAAATCTAAACCTAAAATCTAAACCTAACCCCAAATCTAAACCTTACCCCAAATATAAACCTAAAATCTAAACCTAACCCCAAATCTAAACCTAAAATCTAAACCTAACCCCAAATCTAAACCTAAAATCTAAACCTAACCCCAAATCTAAACCTAAAATCTAAACCTAACCCCAAATCTAAACCTAACCCCAAATATAAACCTAAAATCTAAACCTAACCCCAAATCTAAACCTAAAATCTAAAACTAACCCCAAATCTAAACCTAAAATCTAAACCTAACCCCAAATCTAAACCTAACCCCTAAACTAAACCTAAAATCTAAACCTAACCCCAAATCTAAACCTAAAATCTAAACCTAACCCCAAATCTAAACCTAACCCCAAATCTAAACCTAAAATCTAAACCTAACCCCAAATCTAAACCTAAATCTAAACCTAACCCCAAATCTAAACCTAACCCCAAATCTAAACCTAAAATCTAAACCTAACCCCAAATCTAAACCTCAAATCTAAACCTAACCCCAAATCTAAACCTAAAATCTAAACCTAACCCCAAATCTAACCCTAAAATCTAAACCTAACCCCAAATCTAAACCCCAAATCTAAACCTAACCCCAAATCTAAACCCCAAATCTAAACCTAAAATCTAAACCTAACCCCAAATCTAAACCTAAAATCTAAACCTAACCCCAAATCTGAACCTAAAATCTAACCCTAACCCGAGATCTGAACCTAAAATCTAAACCTAACCCCAAATCTAAACCTAAAATCTAAACCTAACCCCAAATCTAAACCTAACCCCAAATCTAAACCTAAAATCTAAACCTAACCCCAAATCTAAACCCCAAATCTAAACCTAAAATCTAAACGTAACCCCAAATGTAAACCCAAGCCCAAATCTTAACCTAAAATGTAAACCTAACCCCAAATCTAAACCTAAAATCTAAACCTAACCCCAAATCTAAACCTAAAATCTAAACCTAACCCCAAATCTAAACCTAAAATCTAAACCTAACCCCAAATCTAAACCTAAAATCTAAACCTAACCCCAAATCTAAACCTAACCCCAAATCTAAACCTAAAATCTAAACCTAACCCCAAATCTAAACCTTACGCCAAATATAAACCTAAAATCTAAACCTAACCCCAAATCTAAACCTAAAATCTAAACCTAACCCCAAATCTAAACCTAACCCCAAATCTAAACCTAAAATCTAAACCTAACCCCAAATCTAAACCTAACTCCAAATCTAAACCTAAAATCTAAACCTAACCCCAAATCTAAACCTAACCCCAAATCTAAACCTAAAATCTAAACCTAACCCCAAATCTAAACCTTAAATCTAAACCTAAAATCTAAACCTAACCCCAAATTTAAACCTAAAATCTAAACCTAACCCCAAATCTAAACCTAAAATCTAAACCTAACCCCAAATCTAAACCTAAAATCTAAACCTAACCCCAAATCTAAACCTAAAATCTAAACCTAACCCCAAGTCTAAACCTAACACCAAATCTAAACCTAAAATCTAAACCTAAGCCCAAATCCAAACCTAAAATCTAAACCTAACCCCAAATCTAAACCTAACCCCAAATCTAAACCTAAAATCTAAACCTAACCCCAAATCTAAACCTAAAATCTAAACCTAACCCCAAATCTAAACCTAACCCCTAATCTAAACCTAAAATCTAAACCTAACCCCAAATCTAAACCTAAAATCTAAACCTAACCCCAAATCTAAACCTAACCCCAAATCTAAACTTAAAATCTAAACCTAACCCCAAATCTAAACCTAACCCCATATCTAAACCTAAAATCTAAACCTAACCCCAAGTCTAAACCTAACCCCAAATCTAAAACTAAAATCTAAACCTAAAATCTAAACTTAACCCCAAATCTAAACCTAAAATCTAAACCTAACCCCAAGTCTAAACCTAACCCCAAATCTAAACCTAAAATCTAAACCTAACCCCAAATCTAAACCTAAAATCTAAACCTAACCCCAAATCTAAACCTAACCCCAGATCTAAACCTAAAATCTAAACCTAACCCCAAATCTAAACCTTACCCCAAATATAAACCTAAAATCTAAACCTAACCCCAAATCTAAACCTAAAATCTAAACCTAACCCCAAATCTAAACCTAAAATCTAAACCTAGCCCCAAATCTAAACCTAACCCCAAATCTAAACCTAAAATCTAAACCTAACCCCAAATCTAAACCTAACCCCAAATCTAAACCTAAAATCTAAACCTAACCCCAAATCTAAACCTAACCCCAAATCTAAACCTAAAATCTAAACCTAACCCCAAAGCTAAACCTTAAATCTAAACCTAAAATCTAAACCTAACCCCAAATCTAAACCTAAAATCTAAACCTAACCCCAAATCTAAACCTAACCCCTAAACTAAACCTAAAATCTAAACCTAACCCCAAATCTAAACCTAAAATCTAAACCTAACCCCAAATCTAAACCTAACCCCAAATCTAAACCTAAAATCTAAACCTAACCCCAAATCTAAACCTAAAATCTAAACATAACCCCAAGTCTAAACCTAAAATCTAAACCTAACCCCAAGTCTAAACCTAACCCCAAATCTAAACTTAAAATCTAAACCTAACCCCAAATCCAAACCTAAAATCTAAACCTAACCCCAAATCTAAACCTAACCCCTAAACTAAACCTAAAATCTAAACCTAACCCCAAATCTAAACCTAAAATCTAAACCTAACCCCAAATCTAAACCTAAAATCTAAACCTAACCCCAAATCTAAACCTAACCCCATATCTAAACCTAAAATCTAAACCTAACCCCAAATCTAAACCTAAAATCTAAACCTAACCCCAAATCTAAACCTTACCCCAAATATAAACCTAAAATCTAAACCTAACCCCAAATCTAAACCTAAAATCTAAACCTAACCCCAAATCTAAACCTAAAATCTAAACCTAACCCCAAATCTAAACCTAAAATCTAAACCTAACCCCAAATCTAAACCTAACCCCAAATCTAAACCTTAAACCTAAACCTAACCCCAAATCTAAACCTAAAATCTAAACCTAACCCCAAATCTAAACCTAACCCCAAATATAAACCTAAAATCTAAACCTAACCCCAAATCTAAACCTAAAATCTAAAACTAACCCCAAATCTAAACCTAAAATCTAAACCTAACCCCAAATCTAAACCTAACCCCTAAACTAAACCTAAAATCTAAACCTAACCCCAAATCTAAACCTAAAATCTAAACCTAACCCCAAATCTAAACCTAACCCCAAATCTAAACCTAAAATCTAAACCTAACCCCAAATCTAAACCTAAAATCTAAACCTAACCCCAAATCTAAACCTAACCCCAAATCTAAACCTAAAATCTAAACCTAACCCCAAATCTAAACCTAAAATCTAAACCTAACCCCAAATCTAAACCTAAAATCTAAACCTAACCCCAAATCTAACCCTAAAATCTAAACCTAACCCCAAATCTAACCCCAAATCTAAACCTAACCCCAAATCTAAACCCCAAATCTAAACCTAAAATCTAAACCTAACCCCAAATCTAAACCTAAAATCTAAACCTAACCCCAAATCTGAACCTAAAATCTAACCCTAACCCGATATCTGAACCTAAAATCTAAACCTAACCCCAAATCTAAACCTAAAATCTAAACCTAACCCCAAATCTAAACCTAACCCCAAATCTAAACCTAAAATCTAAACCTAACCCCAAATCTAAACCCCAAATCTAAACCTAAAATCTAAACCTAACCCCAAATGTAAACCCAAGCCCAAATCTTAACCTAAAATGTAAACCTAACCCCAAATCTAAACCTAAAATCTAAACCTAACCCCAAATCTAAACCTAAAATCTAAACTTAACCCCAAATCTAAACCTAACTCCAACTCTAAACCTCAAATCTAAACCTAACCCCAAATCTAAACCTAACCCCAAATCTAAACCTAACATCTAAACCTAACCCCAAATCTAAACCTAACCCCAAATCAAAACCTAAAATCTAAACCTAACCCCAAATCTAAACCTAAAATCTAAACCTAACCCCAAATCTAAACCTAAAATCTAAACCTAACCCCAAATATAAACCTAAAATCTAAACCTAACCCCAAATCTGAACCTAACCCCAAATCTAAACCTAAAATCTAAACCTAACCACAAATCTAAACCTAACCCCAAATCTAAACCTAAAATCTAAACCTAACCCCAAATCTAAACCTAAAATCTAAACCTAACCCCAAATCTAAACCTAACCCCAAATCTAAACCTAAAATCTAAACCTAACCCCAAATCTAAACCTAAAATCTAAACCTAACCCCAAATCTAAACCTAACCCCAAATCTAAACCTAAAATCTAAACCTAACCCCAAATCTAACCCTAAAATCTAAACCTAACCCCAAATCTAAACCCCAAATCTAAACCTAACCCCAAATCTAAACCCCAAATCTAAACCTAAAATCTAAACCTAACCCCAAATCTAAACCTAAAATCTAAACCTAACCCCAAATCTGAACCTAAAATCTAAACCTAACCCGAAATCTGAACCTAAAATCTAAACCTAACCCCAAATCTAAACCTAAAATCTAAACCTAACCCCAAATCTAAACCTAACCCCAAATCTAAACCTAAAATCTAAACCTAACCCCAAATCTAAACCCCAAATCTAAACCTAAAATCTAAACCTAACCCCAAATGTAAACCCAAGCCCAAGTCTTAACCTAAAATCTAAACCTAACCCCAAATCTAAACCTAAAATCTAAACCTAACCCCAAATCTAAACCTAAAATCTAAACTTAACCCCAAATCTAAACCTAACTCCAAATCTAAACCTCAAATCTAAACCTAACCCCAAATCTAAACCTAACCCCAAATCTAAACCTAACCCCTAATCTAAACCTAAAATCTAAACCTAACCCCAAATCTAAACCTAACATCTAAACCTAACCCCAAATCTAAACCTAACCCCAAATCAAAACCTAAAATCTAAACCTAACCCCAAATCTAAACCTAAAATCTAAACCTAACCCCAAATATAAACCTAACCCCAAATCTAAACCTAAAATCTAAACCTAACCCCAAATCCAAACCTAAAATCTAAACCTAACCCCAAATCTAAACCTAACCCCAAATCTAAACCTAAAATCTAAACCTAACCCCAAATCTAAACCTAAAATCTAAACCTAACCCCAAATCTAAACCTAAAATCTAAACCTAACCCCAAACCTAAACCTAACCCCAAATCTAAACCTAAAATCTAAACCTAACCCCAAATCTAAACCTAAAATCTAAACCTAACCCCAAATCTAAACCTAACCCCAAATCTAAACCTAAAATCTAAACCTAACCCCAAATCTAAACCTAACCCCAAATCTAAACCTAAAATCTAAACCTAACCCCAAATCTAAACCTAAAATCTAAACCTAACCCCAAATATAAACCTAAAATCTAAACCTAACCCCAAATCTAAACCTAACCCCAAATCTAAACCTAAAATCTAAACCTAACCCCAAATCTAAACCTAAAATCTAAACCTAACCCCAAATCTAAACCTAACCCCAAATCTAAACCTAAAATCTAAACCTAACCCCAAATCTAAACCTAAAATCTAAACCTAACCCCAAATCTAAACCTAACCCCTAAACTAAACCTAAAATCTAAACCTAACCCCAAATCTAAACCTAAAATCTAAACCTAACCCCAAATCTAAACCTAACCCCAAATCTAAACCTAAAATCTAAACCTAACCCCAAATCTACACCTAACCCCATATCTAAACCTAAAATCTAAACCTAACCCCAAATCTAAACCTAAAATCTAAACCTAACCCCAAATCTAAACCTTACCCCAAATATAAACCCCAAATCTAAACCTAACCCCAAATGTAAACCTAAAATCTAAACCTAACCCCAAATCTAAACCTAAAATCTAAACCTAACCCCAAATCTAAACCTAAAATCTAAACCTAACCCCAAATCTAAACCTAAAATCTAAACCTAACCCCAAATCTAAACCCCAAATCTAAACCTAACCCCAAATCTAAACCCCAAATCTAAACCTAAAATCTAAACCTAACCCCAAATCTAAACCTAAAATCTAAACCTAACCCCAAATCTGAACCTAAAATCTAAACCTAACCCCAAATCTGAACCTAAAATCTAAACCTAACCCCAAATCTAAACCTAAAATCTAAACCTAACCCCAAATCTAAACCTAACCCCTAAACTAAACCTAAAATATAAACCTAACCCCAAATCTAAACCTAAAATCTAAACCTAACCCCAAATCTAAACCTAAAATCTAAACCTAACCCCAAATCTAAACCTAACCCCATATCTAAACCTAAAATCTAAACCTAACCCCAAATCTAAACCTAAAATCTAAACCTAACCCCAAATCTAAACCTTACCCCAAATATAAACCTAAAATCTAAACCTAACCCCAAATCTAAACCTAAAATCTAAACCTAACCCCAAATCTAAACCTAAAATCTAAACCTAACCCCAAATCTAAACCTAAAATCTAAACCTAACCCCAAATCTAAACCTAACCCCAAATCTAAACCTTAAATCTAAACCTAACCCCAAATCTAAACCTAAAATCTAAACCTAACCCCAAATCTAAACCTAACCCCAAATATAAACCTAAAATCTAAACCTAACCCCAAATCTAAACCTAAAATCTAAAACTAACCCCAAATCTAAACCTAAAATCTAAACCTAACCCCAAATCTAAACCTAACCCCTAAACTAAACCTAAAATCTAAACCTAACCCCAAATCTAAACCTAAAATCTAAACCTAACCCCAAATCTAAACCTAACCCCAAATCTAAACCTAAAATCTAAACCTAACCCCAAATCTAAACCTAAATCTAAACCTAACCCCAAATCTAAACCTAACCCCAAATCTAAACCTAAAATCTAAACCTAACCCCAAATCTAAACCTAAAATCTAAACCTAACCCCAAATCTAAACCTAAAATCTAAACCTAACCCCAAATCTAACCCTAAAATCTAAACCTAACCCCAAATCTAACCCCAAATCTAAACCTAACCCCAAATCTAAACCCCAAATCTAAACCTAAAATCTAAACCTAACCCCAAATCTAAACCTAAAATCTAAACCTAACCCCAAATCTGAACCTAAAATCTAACCCTAACCCGATATCTGAACCTAAAATCTAAACCTAACCCCAAATCTAAACCTAAAATCTAAACCTAACCCCAAATCTAAACCTAACCCCAAATCTAAACCTAAAATCTAAACCTAACCCCAAATCTAAACCCCAAATCTAAACCTAAAATCTAAACCTAACCCCAAATGTAAACCCAAGCCCAAATCTTAACCTAAAATGTAAACCTAACCCCAAATCTAAACCTAAAATCTAAACCTAACCCCAAATCTAAACCTAAAATCTAAACTTAACCCCAAATCTAAACCTAACTCCAACTCTAAACCTCAAATCTAAACCTAACCCCAAATCTAAACCTAACCCCAAATCTAAACCTAACATCTAAACCTAACCCCAAATCTAAACCTAACCCCAAATCAAAACCTAAAATCTAAACCTAACCCCAAATCTAAACCTAAAATCTAAACCTAACCCCAAATCTAAACCTAAAATCTAAACCTAACCCCAAATATAAACCTAAAATCTAAACCTAACCCCAAATCTGAACCTAACCCCAAATCTAAACCTAAAATCTAAACCTAACCACAAATCTAAACCTAACCCCAAATCTAAACCTAAAATCTAAACCTAACCCCAAATCTAAACCTAAAATCTAAACCTAACCCCAAATCTAAACCTAACCCCAAATCTAAACCTAAAATCTAAACCTAACCCCAAATCTAAACCTAAAATCTAAACCTAACCCCAAATCTAAACCTAACCCCAAATCTAAACCTAAAATCTAAACCTAACCCCAAATCTAACCCTAAAATCTAAACCTAACCCCAAATCTAAACCCCAAATCTAAACCTAACCCCAAATCTAAACCCCAAATCTAAACCTAAAATCTAAACCTAACCCCAAATCTAAACCTAAAATCTAAACCTAACCCCAAATCTGAACCTAAAATCTAAACCTAACCCGAAATCTGAACCTAAAATCTAAACCTAACCCCAAATCTAAACCTAAAATCTAAACCTAACCCCAAATCTAAACCTAACCCCAAATCTAAACCTAAAATCTAAACCTAACCCCAAATCTAAACCCCAAATCTAAACCTAAAATCTAAACCTAACCCCAAATGTAAACCCAAGCCCAAGTCTTAACCTAAAATCTAAACCTAACCCCAAATCTAAACCTAAAATCTAAACCTAACCCCAAATCTAAACCTAAAATCTAAACTTAACCCCAAATCTAAACCTAACTCCAAATCTAAACCTCAAATCTAAACCTAACCCCAAATCTAAACCTAACCCCAAATCTAAACCTAACCCCTAATCTAAACCTAAAATCTAAACCTAACCCCAAATCTAAACCTAACATCTAAACCTAACCCCAAATCTAAACCTAACCCCAAATCAAAACCTAAAATCTAAACCTAACCCCAAATCTAAACCTAAAATCTAAACCTAACCCCAAATATAAACCTAACCCCAAATCTAAACCTAAAATCTAAACCTAACCCCAAATCCAAACCTAAAATCTAAACCTAACCCCAAATCTAAACCTAACCCCAAATCTAAACCTAAAATCTAAACCTAACCCCAAATCTAAACCTAAAATCTAAACCTAACCCCAAATCTAAACCTAAAATCTAAACCTAACCCCAAACCTAAACCTAACCCCAAATCTAAACCTAAAATCTAAACCTAACCCCAAATCTAAACCTAAAATCTAAACCTAACCCCAAATCTAAACCTAACCCCAAATCTAAACCTAAAATCTAAACCTAACCCCAAATCTAAACCTAACCCCAAATCTAAACCTAAAATCTAAACCTAACCCCAAATCTAAACCTAAAATCTAAACCTAACCCCAAATATAAACCTAAAATCTAAACCTAACCCCAAATCTAAACCTAACCCCAAATCTAAACCTAAAATCTAAACCTAACCCCAAATCTAAACCTAAAATCTAAACCTAACCCCAAATCTAAACCTAACCCCAAATCTAAACCTAAAATCTAAACCTAACCCCAAATCTAAACCTAAAATCTAAACCTAACCCCAAATCTAAACCTAACCCCTAAACTAAACCTAAAATCTAAACCTAACCCCAAATCTAAACCTAAAATCTAAACCTAACCCCAAATCTAAACCTAACCCCAAATCTAAACCTAAAATCTAAACCTAACCCCAAATCTACACCTAACCCCATATCTAAACCTAAAATCTAAACCTAACCCCAAATCTAAACCTAAAATCTAAACCTAACCCCAAATCTAAACCTTACCCCAAATATAAACCCCAAATCTAAACCTAACCCCAAATGTAAACCTAAAATCTAAACCTAACCCCAAATCTAAACCTAAAATCTAAACCTAACCCCAAATCTAAACCTAAAATCTAAACCTAACCCCAAATCTAAACCTAAAATCTAAACCTAACCCCAAATCTAAACCCCAAATCTAAACCTAACCCCAAATCTAAACCCCAAATCTAAACCTAAAATCTAAACCTAACCCCAAATCTAAACCTAAAATCTAAACCTAACCCCAAATCTGAACCTAAAATCTAAACCTAACCCGAAATCTGAACCTAAAATCTAAACCTAACCCCAAATCTAAACCTAAAATCTAAACCTAACCCCAAATCTAAACCTAACCCCAAATCTAAACCTAAAATCTAAACCTAACCCCAAATCTAAACCCCAAATCTAAACCTAAAATCTAAACCTAACCCCAAATGTAAACCCAAGCCCAACTCTTAACCTAAAATCTAAACCAAACCCCAAATCTAAACCTAAAATCTAAACCTAACCCCAAATCTAAACCTAAAATCTAAACTTAACCCCAAATCTAAACCTAACTCCAAATCTAAACCTAACCCCAAATCTAAACCTAACCCCAAATCTAAACCTAACCCCTAATCTAAACCTAAAATCTAAACCTAACCCCAAATCTAAACCTAAAATCTAAACCTAACCCCAAATCTAAACCTAACCCCAAATCTAAACCTAAAATCTAAACCTAACACCAAATCTAAACCTAAAATCTAAACCTAACCCCAAGTCTAAACCTAACCCCAAATCTAAACCTACAATCTAAACCTAACCCCAAATCCAAACCTAAAATCTAAACCTAACCCCAAATCTAAACCTAATCCCAAATCTAAACCTAAAATCTAAACCTAACCCCAAATCTAAACCTAACCCCAAATCTAAACCTAAAATCTAAACCTAACCCCAAATCTAAACCTAAAATCTAAACCTAACCCCAAATCTAAACCTAACCCCAAATCTAAACCTAAAATCTAAACCTAACCCCAAATCTAAACCTAAAATCTAAACCTAACCCCAAATCTAAACCTAACCCCAAATCTAAACCTAAAATCTAAACCTAACCCCAAATCTAAACCCCAAATCTAAACCTAACCCCAAATCTAAACCTAAAATCTAAACCTAACCCCAAATCTAAACCTAAAATCTAAACCTAACCCCAAATCTAAACCTAACCCCTAAACTAAACCTAAAATCTAAACCTAACCCCAAATCTAAACCTAACCCCATATCTAAACCTAAAATCTAAACCTAACCCCAAATCTAAACCTAAAATCTAAACCTAACCCCTAATCTAAAACTTACCCCAAATATAAACCTAAAATCTAAACCTAACCCCAAATCTAAACCTAAAATCTAAACCTAACCCCAAATCTAAACCTAAAATCTAAACCTAACCCCAAATCTAAACCTAAAATCTAAACCTAACCCCAAATCTAAACCTAACCCCAAATCTAAACCTTAAATCTAAACCTAACCCCAAATCTAAACCTAAAATATAAACCTAACCCCAAATCTAAACCTAAAATATAAACCTAACCCCAAATCCAAACCTAAAATCTAAACCTAACACCAAATCTAAACCTAACCCCAAATCTAAACCTAAAATCTAAACCTAACCCCAAATCTAAACCTAAAATCTAAACCTAACCCCAAATCTAAACCTAACCCCAAATCTAAACCTAAAATCTAAACCTAACCCCAAATCTAAACCTAAAATCTAAACCTAACCCCAAATCTAAACCTAACCCCAAATCTAAACCTAAAATCTAAACCTAACCCCAAATCTAACCCTAAAATCTAAACCTAACCCCAAATCTAAACCCCAAATCTAAACCTAACCCCAAATCTAAACCCCAAATCTAAACCTAAAATCTAAACCTAACCCCAAATCTAAACCTAAAATCTAAACCTAACCCCAAATCTAAACCTAAAATATAAACCTAACCCCAAATCCAAACCTAAAATCTAAACCTAACACCAAATCTAAACCTAACCCCAAATCTAAACCTAAAATCTAAACCTAACCCCAAATCTAAACCTAAAATCTAAACCTAACCCCAAATCTAAACCTAACCCCAAATCTAAACCTAAAATCTAAACCTAACCCCAAATCTAAACCTAAAATCTAAACCTAACCCCAAATCTAAACCTAACCCCAAATCTAAACCTAAACTCTAAACCTAACCCCAAATCTAACCCTAAAATCTAAACCTAACCCCAAATCTAAACCCCAAATCTAAACCTAACCCCAAATCTAAACCCCAAATCTAAACCTAAAATCTAAACCTAACCCCAAATCTAAACCTAAAATCTAAACCTAACCCCAAATCTGAACCTAAAATCTAAACCCAACCCGAAATCTGAACCTAAAATCTAAACCTAACCCCAAATCTAAACCTAAAATCTAAACCTAACCCCAAATCTAAACCTAACCCCAAATCTAAACCTAACTCCAAATCTAAACCTCAAATCTAAACCTAACCCCAAATCTAAACCTAACCCCAAATCTAAACCTAACCCCTAATCTAAACCTAAAATCTAAACCTAACCCCAAATCTAAACCTAACATCTAAACCTAACCCCAAATCTAAACCTAAAATCTAAACCTAACCCCAAATCTAAACCTAAAATATAAACCTAACCCCAAGTCTAAACCTAACCCCAAATCTAAACCTAAAATCTAAACCTAACCCCAAATCCAAACCTAAAATCTAAACCTAACCCCAAATCTAAACCTAACCCCAAATCTAAACCTAACCCCAAATCTAAACCTAAAATCTAAACCTAACCCCAAATCTAAACCTAAAATCTAAACCTAACCCCAAATCTAAACCTAACCCCAAATCTAAACCTAAAATCTAAACCTAACCCCAAATCTAAACCTAAAATCTAAACCTAACCCCAAATCTAAACCTAACCCCAAATCTAAACCTAAAATCTAAACCTAACCCCAAATCTAAACCTAACCCCAAATCTAAACCTAAAATCTAAACCTAACCCCAAATCTAAACCTAACCCCATATCTAAACCTAAAATCTAAACCTAACCCCAAATCTAAACCTAAAATCTAAACCTAACCCCAAATCTAAACCTAAAATCTAAACCTAACCCCTAATCTAAACCTAAAATCTAAACCTAACCCCAAATCTAAACCTAACCCCAAATCTAAACCTTACCCCAAATATAAACCTAAAATCTAAACCTAAGCCCAAATGTAAACCTAAAATCTAAACCTAACCCCAAATCTAAACCTAAAATCTAAACCTAACCCCAAATCTAAACCTCAAATCTAAACCTAACCCCAAATCTAAACCTAAAATCTAAACCTAACCCCAAATCTAAACCTAACCCCAAATCTAAACCTTAAATCTAAACCTAACCCCAAATCTAAACCTAAAATCTAAACCCAACCCCAAATCTAAACCTAACCCCAAATCTAAACCTAAAATCTAAACCTAACCCCAAATCTAAACCTAACCCCAAATCTAAACCTAAAATCTAAACCTAACCCCAAATCTAAACCTAAAATCTAAACCTAACCCCAAATCTAAACCTAACCCCAAATCTAAACCTAAAATCTAAACCTAACCCCAAATCTAACCCTAAAATCTAAACCTAACCCCAAATCTAAACCTAAAATCTAAACCTAACCCCAAATCTAAACCTAACCCCAAATCTAAACCTAAAATCTAAACCTAACCCCAAATCTAAACCTAAAATCTAAACCTAACCCCAAATCTGAACCTAAAATCTAAACCTAACCTGAAATCTGAACCTAAAATCTAAACCTAACCCCAAATCTAAACCTAAAATCTAAACCTAACCCCAAATCTAAACCTAACCCCAAATCTAAACCTAAAATCTAAACCTAACCCCAAATCTAAACCCCAAATCTAAACCTAAAATCTAAACCTAACACCAAATGTAAACCCAAGCCCAAGTCTTAACCTAAAATCTAAACCTAACCCCAAATCTAAACCTAAAATCTAAACCTAACCCCAAATCTAAACCTAAAATCTAAACTTAACCCCAAATCTAAACGTAACTCCAAATCTAAACCTCAAATCTAAACCTAACCCCAAATCTAAACCTAACCCCAAATCTAAACCTAACCCCTAATCTAAACCTAAAATCTAAACCTAACCCCAAATCTAAACCTAACATCTAAACCTAACCCCAAATCTAAACCTAACCCCAAATCAAAACCTAAAATCTAAACCTAACCCCAAATCTAAACCTAAAATCTAAACCTAACCCCAAATATAAACCTAACCCCAAATCTAAACCTAAAATCTAAACCTAACCCCAAATCCAAACCTAAAATCTAAACCTAACCCCAAATCTAAACCTAACCCCAAATCTAAACCTAAAATCTAAACCTAACCCCAAATCTAAACCTAAAATCTAAACCTAACCCCAAATCTAAACCTAAAATCTAAACCTCACCCCAAATCTAAACCTAACCCCAAATCTAAACCTAAAATCTAAACCTAACCCCAAATCTAAACCTAAAATCTAAACCTAACCCCAAATCTAAACCTAACCCCAAATCTAAACCTAAAATCTAAACCTAACCCCAAATCTAAACCTAAAATCTAAACCTAACCCCAAATCTAAACCTAAAATCTAAACCTAACCCCAAATATAAACCTAAAATCTAAACCTAACCCCAAATCTAAACCTAACCCCAAATCTAAACCTAAAATCTAAACCTAACCCCAAATCTAAACCTAAAATCTAAACCTAACCCCAAATCTAAACCTAACCCCAAATCTTAACCTAAAATCTAAACCTAACCCCAAATCTAAACCTAAAATCTAAACCTAACCCCAAATCTAAACCTAACCCCTAATCTAAACCTAAAATCTAAACCTAACCCCAAATCTAAACCTAAAATCTAAACCTAACCCCAAATCTAAACCCCAAATCTAAACCTAAAATCTAAACCTAACCCCAAATGTAAACCCAAGCCCAAGTCTTAACCTAAAATCTAAACCAAACCCCAAATCTAAAGCTAAAATCTAAACCTAACCCCAAATCTAAACCTAAAATCTAAACTTAACCCCAAATCTAAACCTAACTCCAAATCTAAACCTCAAATCTAAACCTAACCCCAAATCTAAACCTAACCCCAAATCTTAACCTAAAATCTAAACCTAACCCCAAATCTAAACCTAAAATCTAAACCTAACCCCAAGTCTAAACCTAACCCCAAATCTAAACCTAAAATCTAAACCTAACCCCAAATCCAAACCTAAAATCTAAACCTAACCCCAAATCTAAACCTAACCCCAAATCTAAACCTAAAATCTAAACCTAACCCCAAATCTAAACCTAACCCCAAATCTAAACCTAAAATCTAAACCTAACCCCAAATCTAAACCTAAAATCTAAACCTAACCCCAAATCTAAACCTAACCCCAAATCTAAACCTAAAATCTAAACCTAACCCCAAATCTAAACCTAAAATCTAAACCTAACCCCAAATCTAAACCTAACCCCAAATCTAAACCTAAAATCTAAACCTAACCCCAAATCTAAACCCCAAATCTAAACCTAACCCCAAATCTAAACCTAAAATCTAAACCTAACCCCAAATCTAAACCTAAAATCTAAACCTAACCCCAAATCTAAACCTAACCCCTAAACTAAACCTAAAATCTAAACCTAACCCCAAATCTAAACCTAACCCCATATCTAAACCTAAAATCTAAACCTAACCCCAAATCTAAACCTAAAATCTAAACCTAACCCCTAATCTAAAACTTACCCCAAATATAAACCTAAAATCTAAACCTAACCCCAAATCTAAACCTAAAATCTAAACCTAACCCCAAATCTAAACCTAAAATCTAAACCTAACCCCAAATCTAAACCTAAAATCTAAACCTAACCCCAAATCTAAACCTAACCCCAAATCTAAACCTTAAATCTAAACCTAACCCCAAATCTAAACCTAAAATATAAACCTAACCCCAAATCTAAACCTAAAATATAAACCTAACCCCAAATCCAAACCTAAAATCTAAACCTAACACCAAATCTAAACCTAACCCCAAATCTAAACCTAAAATCTAAACCTAACCCCAAATCTAAACCTAAAATCTAAACCTAACCCCAAATCTAAACCTAACCCCAAATCTAAACCTAAAATCTAAACCTAACCCCAAATCTAACCCTAAAATCTAAACCTAACCCCAAATCTAAACCCCAAATCTAAACCTAACCCCAAATCTAAACCCCAAATCTAAACCTAAAATCTAAACCTAACCCCAAATCTAAACCTAAAATCTAAACCTAACCCCAAATCTAAACCTAAAATATAAACCTAACCCCAAATCCAAACCTAAAATCTAAACCTAACACCAAATCTAAACCTAACCCCAAATCTAAACCTAAAATCTAAACCTAACCCCAAATCTAAACCTAAAATCTAAACCTAACCCCAAATCTAAACCTAACCCCAAATCTAAACCTAAAATCTAAACCTAACCCCAAATCTAAACCTAAAATCTAAACCTAACCCCAAATCTAAACCTAACCCCAAATCTAAACCTAAACTCTAAACCTAACCCCAAATCTAACCCTAAAATCTAAACCTAACCCCAAATCTAAACCCCAAATCTAAACCTAACCCCAAATCTAAACCCCAAATCTAAACCTAAAATCTAAACCTAACCCCAAATCTAAACCTAAAATCTAAACCTAACCCCAAATCTGAACCTAAAATCTAAACCCAACCCGAAATCTGAACCTAAAATCTAAACCTAACCCCAAATCTAAACCTAAAATCTAAACCTAACCCCAAATCTAAACCTAACCCCAAATCTAAACCTAACTCCAAATCTAAACCTCAAATCTAAACCTAACCCCAAATCTAAACCTAACCCCAAATCTAAACCTAACCCCTAATCTAAACCTAAAATCTAAACCTAACCCCAAATCTAAACCTAACATCTAAACCTAACCCCAAATCTAAACCTAAAATCTAAACCTAACCCCAAATCTAAACCTAAAATATAAACCTAACCCCAAGTCTAAACCTAACCCCAAATCTAAACCTAAAATCTAAACCTAACCCCAAATCCAAACCTAAAATCTAAACCTAACCCCAAATCTAAACCTAACCCCAAATCTAAACCTAACCCCAAATCTAAACCTAAAATCTAAACCTAACCCCAAATCTAAACCTAAAATCTAAACCTAACCCCAAATCTAAACCTAACCCCAAATCTAAACCTAAAATCTAAACCTAACCCCAAATCTAAACCTAAAATCTAAACCTAACCCCAAATCTAAACCTAACCCCAAATCTAAACCTAAAATCTAAACCTAACCCCAAATCTAAACCTAACCCCAAATCTAAACCTAAAATCTAAACCTAACCCCAAATCTAAACCTAACCCCATATCTAAACCTAAAATCTAAACCTAACCCCAAATCTAAACCTAAAATCTAAACCTAACCCCAAATCTAAACCTAAAATCTAAACCTAACCCCAAATCTAAACCTAAAATCTAAACCTAACCCCAAATCTAAACCTAACCCCAAATCTAAACCTTACCCCAAATATAAACCTAAAATCTAAACCTAAGCCCAAATGTAAACCTAAAATCTAAACCTAACCCCAAATCTAAACCTAAAATCTAAACCTAACCCCAAATCTAAACCTCAAATCTAAACCTAACCCCAAATCTAAACCTAAAATCTAAACCTAACCCCAAATCTAAACCTAACCCCAAATCTAAACCTTAAATCTAAACCTAACCCCAAATCTAAACCTAAAATCTAAACCTAACCCCAAATCTAAACCTAACCCCAAATCTAAACCTAAAATCTAAACCTAACCCCAAATCTAAACCTAACCCCAAATCTAAACCTAAAATCTAAACCTAACCCCAAATCTAAACCTAAAATCTAAACCTAACCCCAAATCTAAACCTAACCCCAAATCTAAACCTAAAATCTAAACCTAACCCCAAATCTAACCCTAAAATCTAAACCTAACCCCAAATCTAAACCCCAAATCTAAACCTAACCCCAAATCTAAACCCCAAATCTAAACCTAAAATCTAAACCTAACCCCAAATCTAAACCTAAAATCTAAACCTAACCCCAAATCTGAACCTAAAATCTAAACCTAACCCCAAATCTAAACCTAAAATCTAAACCTAACCCCAAATCTAAACCTAACCCCAAATCTAAACCTAAAATCTAAACCTAACCCCAAATCTAACCCTAAAATCTAAACCTAACCCCAAATCTAAACCCCAAATCTAAACCTAACCCCAAATCTAAACCCCAAATCTAAACCTAAAATCTAAACCTAACCCCAAATCTAAACCTAAAATCTAAACCTAACCCCAAATCTGAACCTAAAATCTAAACCTAACCTGAAATCTGAACCTAAAATCTAAACCTAACCCCAAATCTAAACCTAAAATCTAAACCTAACCCCAAATCTAAACCTAACCCCAAATCTAAACCTAAAATCTAAACCTAACCCCAAATCTAAACCCCAAATCTAAACCTAAAATCTAAACCTAACCCCAAATGTAAACCCAAGCCCAAGTCTTAACCTAAAATCTAAACCTAACCCCAAATCTAAACCTAAAATCTAAACCTAACCCCAAATCTAAACCTAAAATCTAAACTTAACCCCAAATCTAAACGTAACTCCAAATCTAAACCTCAAATCTAAACCTAACCCCAAATCTAAACCTAACCCCTAATCTAAACCTAAAATCTAAACCTAACCCCAAATCTAAACCTAACATCTAAACCTAACCCCAAATCTAAACCTAACCCCAAATCAAAACCTAAAATCTAAACCTAACCCCAAATCTAAACCTAAAATCTAAACCTAACCCCAAATATAAACCTAACCCCAAATCTAAACCTAAAATCTAAACCTAACCCCAAATCCAAACCTAAAATCTAAACCTAACCCCAAATCTAAACCTAACCCCAAATCTAAACCTAAAATCTAAACCTAACCCCAAATCTAAACCTAAAATCTAAACCTAACCCCAAATCTAAACCTAAAATCTAAACCTCACCCCAAATCTAAACCTAACCCCAAATCTAAACCTAAAATCTAAACCTAACCCCAAATCTAAACCTAAAATCTAAACCTAACCCCAAATCTAAACCTAACCCCAAATCTAAACCTAAAATCTAAACCTAACCCCAAATCTAAACCTAACCCCAAATCTAAACCTAAAATCTAAACCTAACCCCAAATCTAAACCTAAAATCTAAACCTAACCCCAAATATAAACCTAAAATCTAAACCTAACCCCAAATCTAAACCTAACCCCAAATCTAAACCTAAAATCTAAACCTAACCCCAAATCTAAACCTAAAATCTAAACCTAACCCCAAATCTAAACCTAACCCCTAATCTAAACCTAAAATCTAAACCTAACCCCAAATCTTAACCTAAAATCTAAACCTAACCCCAAATCTAAACCTAAAATCTAAACCTAACCCCAAATCTAAACCTAACCCCTAATCTAAACCTAAAATCTAAACCTAACCCCAAATCTAAACCTAAAATCTAAACCTAACCCCAAATCTAAACCTAACCCCAAATCTAAACCTAAAATCTAAACCTAACCCCAAATCTACACCTAACCCCATATCTAAACCTAAAATCTAAACCTAACCCCAAATCTAAACCTAAAATCTAAACCTAACCCCAAATCTAAACCTTACCCCAAATATAAACCTAAAATCTAAACCTAACCCCAAATGTAAACCTAAAATCTAAACCTAACCCCAAATCTAAACCTAAAATCTAAACCTAACCCCAAATCTAAACCTAAAATCTAAACCTAACCCCAAATCTAAACCTAAAATCTAAACCTAACCCCAAATCTAAACCCCAAATCTAAACCTAACCCCAAATCTAAACCCCAAATCTAAACCTAAAATCTAAACCTAACCCCAAATCTAAACCTAAAATCTAAACCTAACCCCAAATCTGAACCCCAAATCTAAACCTAACCCCTAATCTAAACCTAAAATCTAAACCTAACCCCAAATCTAAACCTAACATATAAACCTAACCCCAAATCTAAACCTAACCCCAAATCTAAACCTAAAATCTAAACCTAACCCCAAATCTAAACCCCAAATCTAAACCTAAAATCTAAACCTAACCCCAAATGTAAACCCAAGCCCAAGTCTTAACCTAAAATCTAAACCAAACCCCAAATCTAAAGCTAAAATCTAAACCTAACCCCAAATCTAAACCTAAAATCTAAACTTAACCCCAAATCTAAACCTAACTCCAAATCTAAACCTCAAATCTAAACCTAACCCCAAATCTAAACCTAACCCCAAATCTTAACCTAAAATCTAAACCTAACCCCAAATCTAAACCTAAAATCTAAACCTAACCCCAAATCTAAACCTAACCCCTAAACTAAACCTAAAATCTAAACCTAACCCCAAATCTAAACCTAAAATCTAAACCTAACCCCAAATCTAAACCTAACCCCAAATCTAAACCTAAAATCTAAACCTAACCCCAAATCTACACCTAACCCCATATCTAAACCTAAAATCTAAACCTAACCCCAAATCTAAACCTAAAATCTAAACCTAACCCCAAATCTAAACCTTACCCCAAATATAAACCTAAAATCTAAACCTAACCCCAAATGTAAACCTAAAATCTAAACCTAACCCCAAATCTAAACCTAAAATCTAAACCTAACCCCAAATCTAAACCCCAAATCTAAACCTAACCCCAAATCTAAACCCCAAATCTAAACCTAAAATCTAAACCTAACCCCAAATCTAAACCTAAAATCTAAACCTAACCCCAAATCTGAACCTAAAATCTAAACCTAACCCGAAATCTGAACCTAAAATCTAAACCTAACCCCAAATCTAAACCTAAAATCTAAACCTAACCCCAAATCTAAACCTAACCCCAAATCTAAACCTAAAATCTAAACCTAACCCCAAATCTAAACCCCAAATCTAAACCTAAAATCTAAACCTAACCCCAAATGTAAACCCAAGCCCAAGTCTTAACCTAAAATCTAAACCAAACCCCAAATCTAAACCTAAAATCTAAACCTAACCCCAAATCTAAACCTAAAATCTAAACTTAACCCCAAATCTAAACCTAACTCCAAATCTAAACCTCAAATCTAAACCTAACCCCAAATCTAAACCTAACCCCAAATCTAAACCTAACCCCTAATCTAAACCTAAAATCTAAACCTAACCCCAAATCTAAACCTAACATCTAAACCTAACCCCAAATCTAAACCTAACCCCAAATCTAAACCTAAAATCTAAACCTAACCCCAAATCTAAACCTAAAATCTAAACCTAACCCCAAGTCTAAACCTAACCCCAAATCTAAACCTAAAATCTAAACCTAACCCCAAATCCAAACCTAAAATCTAAACCTAACCCCAAATCTAAACCTAATCCCAAATCTAAACCTAAAATCTAAACCTAACCCCAAATCTAAACCTAACCCCAAATCTAAACCTAAAATCTAAACCTAACCCCAAATCTAAACCTAAAATCTAAACCTAACCCCAAATCTAAACCTAACCCCAAATCTAAACCTAAAATCTAAACCTAACCCCAAATCTAAACCTAAAATCTAAACCTAACCCCAAATCTAAACCTAACCCCAAATCTAAACCTAAAATCTAAACCTAACCCCAAATCTAAACCCCAAATCTAAACCTAACCCCAAATCTAAACCTAACCCCAAATCTAAACCTAAAATCTAAACCTAACCCCAAATCTAAACCTAAAATCTAAACCTAACCCCAAATCTAAACCTAACCCCTAAACTAAACCTAAAATCTAAACCTAACCCCAAATCTAAACCTAACCCCATATCTAAACCTAAAATCTAAACCTAACCCCAAATCTAAACCTAAAATCTAAACCTAACCCCTAATCTAAACCTTACCCCAAATATAAACCTAAAATCTAAACCTAACCCCAAATCTAAACCTAAAATCTAAACCTAACCCCAAATCTAAACCTAAAATCTAAACCTAACCCCAAATCTAAACCTAAAATCTTAACCTAACCCCAAATCTAAACCTAAAATCTAAACCTAACACCAAATCTAAACCTAACCCCAAATCTAAACCTTAAATCTAAACCTAACCCCAAATCTAAACCTAAAATCTAAACCTAACCCCAAATCTAAACCTAAAATATAAACCTAACCCCAAATCCAAACCTAAAATCTAAACCTAACACCAAATCTAAACCTAACCCCAAATCTAAACCTAAAATCTAAACCTAACCCCAAATCTAAACCTAAAATCTAAACCTAACCCCAAATCTAAACCTAACCCCAAATCTAAACCTAAAATCTAAACCTAACCCCAAATCTAAACCTAAAATCTAAACCTAACCCCAAATCTAAACCTAACCCCAAATCTAAACCTAAAATCTAAACCTAACCCCAAATCTAACCCTAAAATCTAAACCTAACCCCAAATCTAAACCCCAAATCTAAACCTAACCCCAAATCTAAACCCCAAATCTAAACCTAAAATCTAAACTTAACCCCAAATCTAAACCTAAAATCTAAACCTAACCCCAAATCTGAACCTAAAATCTAAACCCAACCCGAAATCTGAACCTAAAATCTAAACCTAACCCCAAATCTAAACCTAAAATCTAAACCTAACCCCAAATCTAAACCTAACCCCAAATCTAAACCTAACTCCAAATCTAAACCTCAAATCTAAACCTAACCCCAAATCTAAACCTAACCCCAAATCTAAACCTAACCCCTAATCTAAACCTAAAATCTAAACCTAACCCCAAATCTAAACCTAACATCTAAACCTAACCCCAAATCTAAACCTAAAATCTAAACCTAACCCCAAATCTAAACCTAAAATCTAAACCTAACCCCAAATCCAAATCTAAAATCTAAACCTAACCCCAAATCTAAACCTAACCCCAAATCTAAACCTAACCCCAAATCTAAACCTAAAATCTAAACCTAACCCCAAATCTAAACCTAAAATCTAAACCTAACCCCAAATCTAAACCTAAAATCTAAACCTAACCCCAAATCTAAACCTAACCCCATATCTAAACCTAAAATCTAAACCTAACCCCAAATCTAAACCTAAAATCTAAACCTAACCCCAAATCTAAACCTTACCCCAAATATAAACCTAAAATCTAAACCTAACCCCAAATCTAAACCTAAAATCTAAACCTAACCCCAAATCTAAACCTAAAATCTAAACCTAACCCCAAATCTAAACCTAAAATCTAAACCTAACCCCAAATCTAAACCTAACCCCAAATCTAAACCTTAAATCTAAACCTAACCCCAAATCTAAACCTAAAATCTAAACCTAACCCCAAATCTAAACCTAACCCCAAATCAAAACCTAAAATCTAAACCTAACCCCAAATCTAAACCTAAAATCTAAAACTAACCCCAAATCTAAACCTAAAATCTAAACCTAACACCAAATCTAAACCTAACCCCAAATCTAAACCTAAAATCTAAACCTAACCCCAAATCTAAACCTAAAATCTAAACCTAACCCCAAATCTAAACCTAACCCCAAATCTAAACCTAAAATCTAAACCTAACCCCAAATCTAAACCTAAAATCTAAACCTAACCCCAAATCTAAACCTAACCCCAAATCTAAACCTAAAATCTAAACCTAACCCCAAATCTAAACCTAAAATCTAAACCTAACCCCAAATCTAAACCTAACCCCAAATCTAAACCTGAAATCTAAACCTAACCCCAAATCTAACCCTAAAATCTAAACCTAACCCCAAATCTAAACCTAACCCCAAATCTTAACCTAAAATCTAAACCTAAGCCCAAATCTAAACCTAAAATCTAAACCTAACCCCAAATCTAAACCTAACCCCTAAACTAAACCTAAAATCTAAACCTAACCCCAAATCTAAACCTAAAATCTAAACCTAACCCCAAATCTAAACCTAACCCCAAATCTAAACCTAAAATCTAAACCTAACCCCAAATCTAAACCTAACCCCATATCTAAACCTAAAATCTAAACCTAACCCCAAATCTAAACCTAAAATCTAAACCTAACCCCAAATCTAAACCTTACCCCAAATATAAACCTAAAATCTAAACCTAAGCCCAAATGTAAACCTAAAATCTAAACCTATCCCCAAATCTAAACCTAAAATCTAAACCTAACCCCAAATCTAAACCTAAAATCTAAACCTAACCCCAAATCTAAACCTAAAATCTAAACCTAACCCCAAATCTAAACCTAACCCCAAATCTAAACCTTAAATCTAAACCTAACCCCAAATCTAAACCTAAAATCTAAACCTAACCCCAAATCTAAACCTAACCCCAAATCTAAACCTAAAATCTAAACCTAACCCCAAATCTAAACCTAAAATCTAAAACTAACCCCAAATCTAAACCTAAAATCTAAACCTAACACCAAATTTAAACCTAACCCCAAATCTAAACCTAAAATCTGAACCTAACCCCAAATCTAAACCTAAAATCTAAACCTAACCACAAATCTAAACCTAACCCCAAATCTAAACCTAAAATCTAAACCTAACCCCAAATCTAAACCTAAAATCTAAACCTAACCCCAAATCTAAACCTAACCCCAAATCTAAACCTAAAATCTAAACCTAACCCCAAATCTAAACCTAAAATCTAAACCTAACCCCAAATCTAAACCTAACCCCAAATCTAAACCTAAAATCTAAACCTAACCCCAAATCTAACCCTAAAATCTAAACCTAACCCCAAATCTAAACCCCAAATCTAAACCTAACCCCAAATCTAAACCCCAAATCTAAACCTAAAATCTAAACCTAACCCCAAATCTAAACCTAAAATCTAAACCTAACCCCAAATCTGAACCTAAAATCTAAACCTAACCCGAAATCTGAACCTAAAATCTAAACCTAACCCCAAATCTAAACCTAAAATCTAAACCTAACCCCAAATCTAAACCTAAAATCTAAACCTAACCCCAAATCTAAACCCCAAATCTAAACCTAAAATCTAAACCTAACCCCAAATGTAAACCCAAGCCCAAGTCTTAACCTAAAATCTAAACCTAACCCCAAATCTAAACCTAAAATCTAAACCTAACCCCAAATCTAAACCTAACCCCAAATCTAAACCTAAAATCTAAACCTAACCCCAAATCTAAACCCCAAATCTAAACCTAACCCCAAATCTAAACCTAAAATCTAAACCTAACCCCAAATCTAAACCTAAAATCTAAACCTAACCCCAAATCTAAACCTAACCCCTAAACTAAACCTAAAATCTAAACCTAACCCCAAATCTAAACCTAACCCCATATCTAAACCTAAAATCTAAACCTAACCCCAAATCTAAACCTAAAATCTAAACCTAACCCCTAATCTAAAACTTACCCCAAATATAAACCTAAAATCTAAACCTAACCCCAAATCTAAACCTAAAATCTAAACCTAACCCCAAATCTAAACCTAAAATCTAAACCTAACCCCAAATCTAAACCTAAAATCTAAACCTAACCCCAAATCTAAACCTAACCCCAAATCTAAACCTTAAATCTAAACCTAACCCCAAATCTAAACCTAAAATATAAACCTAACCCCAAATCTAAACCTAAAATATAAACCTAACCCCAAATCCAAACCTAAAATCTAAACCTAACACCAAATCTAAACCTAACCCCAAATCTAAACCTAAAATCTAAACCTAACCCCAAATCTAAACCTAAAATCTAAACCTAACCCCAAATCTAAACCTAACCCCAAATCTAAACCTAAAATCTAAACCTAACCCCAAATCTAAACCTAAAATCTAAACCTAACCCCAAATCTAAACCTAACCCCAAATCTAAACCTAAAATCTAAACCTAACCCCAAATCTAACCCTAAAATCTAAACCTAACCCCAAATCTAAACCCCAAATCTAAACCTAACCCCAAATCTAAACCCCAAATCTAAACCTAAAATCTAAACCTAACCCCAAATCTAAACCTAAAATCTAAACCTAACCCCAAATCTAAACCTAAAATATAAACCTAACCCCAAATCCAAACCTAAAATCTAAACCTAACACCAAATCTAAACCTAACCCCAAATCTAAACCTAAAATCTAAACCTAACCCCAAATCTAAACCTAAAATCTAAACCTAACCCCAAATCTAAACCTAACCCCAAATCTAAACCTAAAATCTAAACCTAACCCCAAATCTAAACCTAAAATCTAAACCTAACCCCAAATCTAAACCTAACCCCAAATCTAAACCTAAACTCTAAACCTAACCCCAAATCTAACCCTAAAATCTAAACCTAACCCCAAATCTAAACCCCAAATCTAAACCTAACCCCAAATCTAAACCCCAAATCTAAACCTAAAATCTAAACCTAACCCCAAATCTAAACCTAAAATCTAAACCTAACCCCAAATCTGAACCTAAAATCTAAACCCAACCCGAAATCTGAACCTAAAATCTAAACCTAACCCCAAATCTAAACCTAAAATCTAAACCTAACCCCAAATCTAAACCTAACCCCAAATCTAAACCTAACTCCAAATCTAAACCTCAAATCTAAACCTAACCCCAAATCTAAACCTAACCCCAAATCTAAACCTAACCCCTAATCTAAACCTAAAATCTAAACCTAACCCCAAATCTAAACCTAACATCTAAACCTAACCCCAAATCTAAACCTAAAATCTAAACCTAACCCCAAATCTAAACCTAAAATATAAACCTAACCCCAAGTCTAAACCTAACCCCAAATCTAAACCTAAAATCTAAACCTAACCCCAAATCCAAACCTAAAATCTAAACCTAACCCCAAATCTAAACCTAACCCCAAATCTAAACCTAACCCCAAATCTAAACCTAAAATCTAAACCTAACCCCAAATCTAAACCTAACCCCATATCTAAACCTAAAATCTAAACCTAACCCCAAATCTAAACCTAAAATCTAAACCTAACCCCAAATCTAAACCTAAAATCTAAACCTAACCCCAAATCTAAACCTAAAATCTAAACCTAACCCCAAATCTAAACCTAACCCCAAATCTAAACCTTACCCCAAATATAAACCTAAAATCTAAACCTAAGCCCAAATGTAAACCTAAAATCTAAACCTAACCCCAAATCTAAACCTAAAATCTAAACCTAACCCCAAATCTAAACCTAAAATCTAAACCTAACCCCAAATCTAAACCTAAAATCTAAACCTAACCCCAAATCTAAACCTAACCCCAAATCTAAACCTTACCCCAAATATAAACCTAAAATCTAAACCTAAGCCCAAATGTAAACCTAAAATCTAAACCTAACCCCAAATCTAAACCTAAAATCTAAACCTAACCCCAAATCTAAACCTCAAATCTAAACCTAACCCCAAATCTAAACCTAAAATCTAAACCTAACCCCAAATCTAAACCTAACCCCAAATCTAAACCTTAAATCTAAACCTAACCCCAAATCTAAACCTAAAATCTAAACCTAACCCCAAATCTAAACCTAACCCCAAATCTAAACCTAAAATCTAAACCTAACCCCAAATCTAAACCTAACCCCAAATCTAAACCTAAAATCTAAACCTAACCCCAAATCTAAACCTAAAATCTAAACCTAACCCCAAATCTAAACCTAACCCCAAATCTAAACCTAAAATCTAAACCTAACCCCAAATCTAACCCTAAAATCTAAACCTAACCCCAAATCTAAACCTAAAATCTAAACCTAACCCCAAATCTAAACCTAACCCTAAATCTAAAGCTAAAATCTAAACCTAACCCCAAATCTAAACCTAAAATCTAAACCTAACCCCAAATCTGAACCTAAAATCTAAACCTAACCTGAAATCTGAACCTAAAATCTAAACCTAACCCCAAATCTAAACCTAAAATCTAAACCTAACCCCAAATCTAAACCTAACCCCAAATCTAAACCTAAAATCTAAACCTAACCCCAAATCTAAACCCCAAATCTAAACCTAAAATCTAAACCTAACACCAAATGTAAACCCAAGCCCAAGTCTTAACCTAAAATCTAAACCTAACCCCAAATCTAAACCTAAAATCTAAACCTAACCCCAAATCTAAACCTAAAATCTAAACTTAACCCCAAATCTAAACGTAACTCCAAATCTAAACCTCAAATCTAAACCTAACCCCAAATCTAAACCTAACCCCAAATCTAAACCTAACCCCTAATCTAAACCTAAAATCTAAACCTAACCCCAAATCTAAACCTAACATCTAAACCTAACCCCAAATCTAAACCTAACCCCAAATCAAAACCTAAAATCTAAACCTAACCCCAAATCTAAACCTAAAATCTAAACCTAACCCCAAATCTAAACCTAACCCCAAATCTAAACCTAAAATCTAAACCTAACCCCAAATCTAAACCTAAAATCTAAACCTAACCCCAAATCTAAACCTAAAATCTAAACCTCACCCCAAATCTAAACCTAACCCCAAATCTAAACCTAAAATCTAAACCTAACCCCAAATCTAAACCTAAAATCTAAACCTAACCCCAAATCTAAACCTAACCCCAAATCTAAACCTAAAATCTAAACCTAACCCCAAATCTAAACCTAAAATCTAAACCTAACCCCAAATCTAAACCTAAAATCTAAACCTAACCCCAAATATAAACCTAAAATCTAAACCTAACCCCAAATCTAAACCTAACCCCAAATCTAAACCTAAAATCTAAACCTAACCCCAAATCTAAACCTAAAATCTAAACCTAACCCCAAATCTAAACCTAACCCCAAATCTTAACCTAAAATCTAAACCTAACCCCAAATCTAAACCTAAAATCTAAACCTAACCCCAAATCTAAACCTAACCCCTAATCTAAACCTAAAATCTAAACCTAACCCCAAATCTAAACCTAAAATCTAAACCTAACCCCAAATCTAAACCTAACCCCAAATCTAAACCTAAAATCTAAACCTAACCCCAAATCTACACCTAACCCCATATCTAAACCTAAAATCTAAACCTAACCCCAAATCTAAACCTAAAATCTAAACCTAACCCCAAATCTAAACCTTACCCCAAATATAAACCTAAAATCTAAACCTAACCCCAAATGTAAACCTAAAATCTAAACCTAACCCCAAATCTAAACCTAAAATCTAAACCTAACCCCAAATCTAAACCTAAAATCTAAACCTAACCCCAAATCTAAACCTAAAATCTAAACCTAACCCCAAATCTAAACCCCAAATCTAAACCTAACCCCAAATCTAAACCCCAAATCTAAACCTAAAATCTAAACCTAACCCCAAATCTAAACCTAAAATCTAAACCTAACCCCAAATCTGAACCCCAAATCTAAACCTAACCCCTAATCTAAACCTAAAATCTAAACCTAACCCCAAATCTAAACCTAACATATAAACCTAACCCCAAATCTAAACCTAACCCCAAATCTAAACCTAAAATCTAAACCTAACCCCAAATCTAAACCCCAAATCTAAACCTAAAATCTAAACCTAACCCCAAATGTAAACCCAAGCCCAAGTCTTAACCTAAAATCTAAACCAAACCCCAAATCTAAAGCTAAAATCTAAACCTAACCCCAAATCTAAACCTAAAATCTAAACTTAACCCCAAATCTAAACCTAACTCCAAATCTAAACCTCAAATCTAAACCTAACCCCAAATCTAAACCTAACCCCAAATCTTAACCTAAAATCTAAACCTAACCCCAAATCTAAACCTAAAATCTAAACCTAACCCCAAGTCTAAACCTAACCCCAAATCTAAACCTAAAATCTAAACCTAACCCCAAATCCAAACCTAAAATCTAAACCTAACCCCAAATCTAAACCTAATCCCAAATCTAAACCTAAAATCTAAACCTAACCCCAAATCTAAACCTAAAATCTAAACCTAACCCCAAATCTAAACCTAAAATCTAAACCTAACCCCAAATCTAAACCTAACCCCAAATCTAAACCTAAAATCTAAACCTAACCCCAAATCTAAACCTAAAATCTAAACCTAACCCCAAATCTAAACCTAACCCCAAATCTAAACCTAAAATCTAAACCTAACCCCAAATCTAAACCCCAAATCTAAACCTAACCCCAAATCTAAACCTAAAATCTAAACCTAACCCCAAATCTAAACCTAAAATCTAAACCTAACCCCAAATCTAAACCTAACCCCTAAACTAAACCTAAAATCTAAACCTAACCCCAAATCTAAACCTAACCCCATATCTAAACCTAAAATCTAAACCTAACCCCAAATCTAAACCTAAAATCTAAACCTAACCCCTAATCTAAAACTTACCCCAAATATAAACCTAAAATCTAAACCTAACCCCAAATCTAAACCTAAAATCTAAACCTAACCCCAAATCTAAACCTAAAATCTAAACCTAACCCCAAATCTAAACCTAAAATCTAAACCTAACCCCAAATCTAAACCTAACCCCAAATCTAAACCTTAAATCTAAACCTAACCCCAAATCTAAACCTAAAATATAAACCTAACCCCAAATCTAAACCTAAAATATAAACCTAACCCCAAATCCAAACCTAAAATCTAAACCTAACACCAAATCTAAACCTAACCCCAAATCTAAACCTAAAATCTAAACCTAACCCCAAATCTAAACCTAAAATCTAAACCTAACCCCAAATCTAAACCTAACCCCAAATCTAAACCTAAAATCTAAACCTAACCCCAAATCTAAACCTAAAATCTAAACCTAACCCCAAATCTAAACCTAACCCCAAATCTAAACCTAAAATCTAAACCTAACCCCAAATCTAACCCTAAAATCTAAACCTAACCCCAAATCTAAACCCCAAATCTAAACCTAACCCCAAATCTAAACCCCAAATCTAAACCTAAAATCTAAACCTAACCCCAAATCTAAACCTAAAATCTAAACCTAACCCCAAATCTAAACCTAAAATATAAACCTAACCCCAAATCCAAACCTAAAATCTAAACCTAACACCAAATCTAAACCTAACCCCAAATCTAAACCTAAAATCTAAACCTAACCCCAAATCTAAACCTAAAATCTAAACCTAACCCCAAATCTAAACCTAACCCCAAATCTAAACCTAAAATCTAAACCTAACCCCAAATCTAAACCTAAAATCTAAACCTAACCCCAAATCTAAACCTAACCCCAAATCTAAACCTAAACTCTAAACCTAACCCCAAATCTAACCCTAAAATCTAAACCTAACCCCAAATCTAAACCCCAAATCTAAACCTAACCCCAAATCTAAACCCCAAATCTAAACCTAAAATCTAAACCTAACCCCAAATCTAAACCTAAAATCTAAACCTAACCCCAAATCTGAACCTAAAATCTAAACCCTAAATCTGAACCTAAAATCTAAACCTAACCCCAAATCTAAAACCTAAAATCTAAACCTAACCCCTAATCTAAACCTAACCCCAAATCTAAACCTAACTCCAAATCTAAACCTCAAATCTAAACCTAACCCCAAATCTAAACCTAACCCCAAATCTAAACCTAACCCCTAATCTAAACCTAAAATCTAAACCTAACCCCCAAATCTAAACCTAACATCTAAACCTAACCCCAAATCTAAACCTAAAATCTAAACCTAACCCCAAATCTAAACCTAAAATAAAACCTACCCCAAGTCTAAACCTAACCCCAAATCTAAACCTAAAACTAAACCTAACCCCAAATCCAAACCTAAAATCTAAACCTAACCCCAAATCTAAACCTAACCCCCAAATCTAAACCTAACACCCAAATCTAAACCTAAAATCTAAACCTAACCCCAAATCTAAACCTAAAATCTAAACCTAACCCCCAAATCTAAACCTAACCCCCAAATCTAAACCTAAAATCTAAACCTAACCCCAAATCTAAACCTAAAATCTAAACCTAACCCCAAATCTAAACCTAACCCCAAATCTAAACCTAAAATCTAAACCTAACCCAAATCTAAACCTAACCCCAAATCTAAACCTAAAATCTAAACCTAACCCCAAAATCTAAACCTAACCCCATATCTAAACCTAAAATCTAAACCTAACCCCAAATCTAAACCTAAAATCTAAACCTAACCCCAAATCTAAACCTAAAATCTAAACCTAACCCCAAATCTAAACCTAAAATCTAAACCTAACCCCAAATCTAAACCTAACCCCAAATCTAAACCTTACCCAAATATAAACCTAAAATCTAAACCTAAGCCCAAATGTAAACCTAAAATCTAAACCTAACCCCCAAATCTAAACCTAAAATCTAAACCTAACCCCAAATCTAAACCTCAAATCTAAACCTAACCCCAAATCTAAACCTAAAATCTAAACCTAACCCCAAATCTAAACCTAACCCCAAATCTAAACCTTAAATCTAAACCTAACCCCAAATCTAAACCTAAAATCTAAACCTAACCCCAAATCTAAAACCTAACCCCAAATCTAAACCTAAAATCTAAACCTAACCCCAAATCCTAAACCTAACCCCAAATCTAAACCTAAAATCTAAACCTAACCCCAAATCTAAACCTAAAATCTAAACCTAACCCCAAATCTAAACCTAACCCCAAATCTAAACCTAAAATCTAAACCTAACCCCAAATCTAACCCTAAAATCTAAACCTAACCCCAAATCTAAACCCCAAATCTAAACCTAACCCCAAATCTAAACCCCAAATCTAAACCTAAAATCTAAACCTAACCCCAAATCTAAACCTAAAATCTAAACCTAACCCCAAATCTGAACCTAAAATCTAAACCTAACCTGAAATCTGAACCTAAAATCTAAACCTAACCCCAAATCTAAACCTAAAATCTAAACCTAACCCCAAATCTAAACCTAACCCCAAATCTAAACCTAAAATCTAAACCTAACCCCAAATCTAAACCCCAAATCTAAACCTAAAATCTAAACCTAACCCCAAATGTAAACCCAAGCCCAAGTCTTAACCTAAAATCTAAACCTAACCCCAAATCTAAACCTAAAATCTAAACCTAACCCCAAATCTAAACCTAAAATCTAAACTTAACCCCAAATCTAAACGTAACTCCAAATCTAAACCTCAAATCTAAACCTAACCCCAAATCTAAACCTAACCCCTAATCTAAACCTAAAATCTAAACCTAACCCCAAATCTAAACCTAACATCTAAACCTAACCCCAAATCTAAACCTAACCCCAAATCAAAACCTAAAATCTAAACCTAACCCCAAATCTAAACCTAAAATCTAAACCTAACCCCAAATATAAACCTAACCCCAAATCTAAACCTAAAATCTAAACCTAACCCCAAATCCAAACCTAAAATCTAAACCTAACCCCAAATCTAAACCTAACCCCAAATCTAAACCTAAAATCTAAACCTAACCCCAAATCTAAACCTAAAATCTAAACCTAACCCCAAATCTAAACCTAAAATCTAAACCTCACCCCAAATCTAAACCTAACCCCAAATCTAAACCTAAAATCTAAACCTAACCCCAAATCTAAACCTAAAATCTAAACCTAACCCCAAATCTAAACCTAACCCCAAATCTAAACCTAAAATCTAAACCTAACCCCAAATCTAAACCTAACCCCAAATCTAAACCTAAAATCTAAACCTAACCCCAAATCTAAACCTAAAATCTAAACCTAACCCCAAATATAAACCTAAAATCTAAACCTAACCCCAAATCTAAACCTAACCCCAAATCTAAACCTAAAATCTAAACCTAACCCCAAATCTAAACCTAAAATCTAAACCTAACCCCAAATCTAAACCTAACCCCAAATCTTAACCTAAAATCTAAACCTAACCCCAAATCTAAACCTAAAATCTAAACCTAACCCCAAATCTAAACCTAACCCCTAATCTAAACCTAAAATCTAAACCTAACCCCAAATCTAAACCTAAAATCTAAACCTAACCCCAAATCTAAACCTAACCCCAAATCTAAACCTAAAATCTAAACCTAACCCCAAATCTACACCTAACCCCATATCTAAACCTAAAATCTAAACCTAACCCCAAATCTAAACCTAAAATCTAAACCTAACCCCAAATCTAAACCTTACCCCAAATATAAACCTAAAATCTAAACCTAACCCCAAATGTAAACCTAAAATCTAAACCTAACCCCAAATCTAAACCTAAAATCTAAACCTAACCCCAAATCTAAACCTAAAATCTAAACCTAACCCCAAATCTAAACCTAAAATCTAAACCTAACCCCAAATCTAAACCCCAAATCTAAACCTAACCCCAAATCTAAACCCCAAATCTAAACCTAAAATCTAAACCTAACCCCAAATCTAAACCTAAAATCTAAACCTAACCCCAAATCTGAACCCCAAATCTAAACCTAACCCCTAATCTAAACCTAAAATCTAAACCTAACCCCAAATCTAAACCTAACATATAAACCTAACCCCAAATCTAAACCTAACCCCAAATCTAAACCTAAAATCTAAACCTAACCCCAAATCTAAACCCCAAATCTAAACCTAAAATCTAAACCTAACCCCAAATGTAAACCCAAGCCCAAGTCTTAACCTAAAATCTAAACCAAACCCCAAATCTAAAGCTAAAATCTAAACCTAACCCCAAATCTAAACCTAAAATCTAAACTTAACCCCAAATCTAAACCTAACTCCAAATCTAAACCTCAAATCTAAACCTAACCCCAAATCTAAACCTAACCCCAAATCTTAACCTAAAATCTAAACCTAACCCCAAATCTAAACCTAAAATCTAAACCTAACCCCAAATCTAAACCTAACCCCTAAACTAAACCTAAAATCTAAACCTAACCCCAAATCTAAACCTAAAATCTAAACCTAACCCCAAATCTAAACCTAACCCCAAATCTAAACCTAAAATCTAAACCTAACCCCAAATCTACACCTAACCCCATATCTAAACCTAAAATCTAAACCTTACCCCAAATATAAACCTAAAATCTAAACCTAACCCCAAATGTAAACCTAAAATCTAAACCTAACCCCAAATCTAAACCTAAAATCTAAACCTAACCCCAAATCTAAACCCCAAATCTAAACCTAACCCCAAATCTAAACCCCAAATCTAAACCTAAAATCTAAACCTAACCCCAAATCTAAACCTAAAATCTAAACCTAACCCCAAATCTGAACCTAAAATCTAAACCTAACCCGAAATCTGAACCTAAAATCTAAACCTAACCCCAAATCTAAACCTAAAATCTAAACCTAACCCCAAATCTAAACCTAACCCCAAATCTAAACCTAAAATCTAAACCTAACCCCAAATCTAAACCCCAAATCTAAACCTAAAATCTAAACCTAACCCCAAATGTAAACCCAAGCCCAAGTCTTAACCTAAAATCTAAACCAAACCCCAAATCTAAACCTAAAATCTAAACCTAACCCCAAATCTAAACCTAAAATCTAAACTTAACCCCAAATCTAAACCTAACTCCAAATCTAAACCTCAAATCTAAACCTAACCCCAAATCTAAACCTAACCCCAAATCTAAACCTAACCCCTAATCTAAACCTAAAATCTAAACCTAACCCCAAATCTAAACCTAACATCTAAACCTAACCCCAAATCTAAACCTAACCCCAAATCTAAACCTAAAATCTAAACCTAACCCCAAATCTAAACCTAAAATCTAAACCTAACCCCAAGTCTAAACCTAACCCCAAATCTAAACCTAAAATCTAAACCTAACCCCAAATCCAAACCTAAAATCTAAACCTAACCCCAAATCTAAACCTAATCCCAAATCTAAACCTAAAATCTAAACCTAACCCCAAATCTAAACCTAACCCCAAATCTAAACCTAAAATCTAAACCTAACCCCAAATCTAAACCTAAAATCTAAACCTAACCCCAAATCTAAACCTAACCCCAAATCTAAACCTAAAATCTAAACCTAACCCCAAATCTAAACCTAAAATCTAAACCTAACCCCAAATCTAAACCTAACCCCAAATCTAAACCTAAAATCTAAACCTAACCCCAAATCTAAACCCCAAATCTAAACCTAACCCCAAATCTAAACCTAACCCCAAATCTAAACCTAAAATCTAAACCTAACCTTAAATCTAAACCTAAAATCTAAACCTAACCCCAAATCTAAACCTAACCCCTAAACTAAACCTAAAATCTAAACCTAACCCCAAATCTAAACCTAACCCCATATCTAAACCTAAAATCTAAACCTAACCCCAAATCTAAACCTAAAATCTAAACCTAACCCCTAATCTAAACCTTACCCCAAATATAAACCTAAAATCTAAACCTAACCCCAAATCTAAACCTAAAATCTAAACCTAACCCCAAATCTAAACCTAAAATCTAAACCTAACCCCAAATCTAAACCTAAAATCTTAACCTAACCCCAAATCTAAACCTAAAATCTAAACCTAACACCAAATCTAAACCTAACCCCAAATCTAAACCTTAAATCTAAACCTAACCCCAAATCTAAACCTAAAATCTAAACCTAACCCCAAATCTAAACCTAAAATATAAACCTAACCCCAAATCCAAACCTAAAATCTAAACCTAACACCAAATCTAAACCTAACCCCAAATCTAAACCTAAAATCTAAACCTAACCCCAAATCTAAACCTAAAATCTAAACCTAACCCCAAATCTAAACCTAACCCCAAATCTAAACCTAAAATCTAAACCTAACCCCAAATCTAAACCTAAAATCTAAACCTAACCCCAAATCTAAACCTAACCCCAAATCTAAACCTAAAATCTAAACCTAACCCCAAATCTAACCCTAAAATCTAAACCTAACCCCAAATCTAAACCCCAAATCTAAACCTAACCCCAAATCTAAACCCCAAATCTAAACCTAAAATCTAAACTTAACCCCAAATCTAAACCTAAAATCTAAACCTAACCCCAAATCTGAACCTAAAATCTAAACCCAACCCGAAATCTGAACCTAAAATCTAAACCTAACCCCAAATCTAAACCTAAAATCTAAACCTAACCCCAAATCTAAACCTAACCCCAAATCTAAACCTAACTCCAAATCTAAACCTCAAATCTAAACCTAACCCCAAATCTAAACCTAACCCCAAATCTAAACCTAACCCCTAATCTAAACCTAAAATCTAAACCTAACCCCAAATCTAAACCTAACATCTAAACCTAACCCCAAATCTAAACCTAAAATCTAAACCTAACCCCAAATCTAAACCTAAAATCTAAACCTAACCCCAAATCCAAATCTAAAATCTAAACCTAACCCCAAATCTAAACCTAACCCCAAATCTAAACCTAACCCCAAATCTAAACCTAAAATCTAAACCTAACCCCAAATCTAAACCTAAAATCTAAACCTAACCCCAAATCTAAACCTAAAATCTAAACCTAACCCCAAATCTAAACCTAACCCCATATCTAAACCTAAAATCTAAACCTAACCCCAAATCTAAACCTAAAATCTAAACCTAACCCCAAATCTAAACCTTACCCCAAATATAAACCTAAAATCTAAACCTAACCCCAAATCTAAACCTAAAATCTAAACCTAACCCCAAATCTAAACCTAAAATCTAAACCTAACCCCAAATCTAAACCTAAAATCTAAACCTAACCCCAAATCTAAACCTAACCCCAAATCTAAACCTTAAATCTAAACCTAACCCCAAATCTAAACCTAAAATCTAAACCTAACCCCAAATCTAAACCTAACCCCAAATCAAAACCTAAAATCTAAACCTAACCCCAAATCTAAACCTAAAATCTAAAACTAACCCCAAATCTAAACCTAAAATCTAAACCTAACACCAAATCTAAACCTAACCCCAAATCTAAACCTAAAATCTAAACCTAACCCCAAATCTAAACCTAAAATCTAAACCTAACCCCAAATCTAAACCTAACCCCAAATCTAAACCTAAAATCTAAACCTAACCCCAAATCTAAACCTAAAATCTAAACCTAACCCCAAATCTAAACCTAACCCCAAATCTAAACCTAAAATCTAAACCTAACCCCAAATCTAAACCTAAAATCTAAACCTAACCCCAAATCTAAACCTAACCCCAAATCTAAACCTGAAATCTAAACCTAACCCCAAATCTAACCCTAAAATCTAAACCTAACCCCAAATCTAAACCTAACCCCAAATCTTAACCTAAAATCTAAACCTAAGCCCAAATCTAAACCTAAAATCTAAACCTAACCCCAAATCTAAACCTAACCCCTAAACTAAACCTAAAATCTAAACCTAACCCCAAATCTAAACCTAAAATCTAAACCTAACCCCAAATCTAAACCTAACCCCAAATCTAAACCTAAAATCTAAACCTAACCCCAAATCTAAACCTAACCCCATATCTAAACCTAAAATCTAAACCTAACCCCAAATCTAAACCTAAAATCTAAACCTAACCCCAAATCTAAACCTTACCCCAAATATAAACCTAAAATCTAAACCTAAGCCCAAATGTAAACCTAAAATCTAAACCTATCCCCAAATCTAAACCTAAAATCTAAACCTAACCCCAAATCTAAACCTAAAATCTAAACCTAACCCCAAATCTAAACCTAAAATCTAAACCTAACCCCAAATCTAAACCTAACCCCAAATCTAAACCTTAAATCTAAACCTAACCCCAAATCTAAACCTAAAATCTAAACCTAACCCCAAATCTAAACCTAACCCCAAATCTAAACCTAAAATCTAAACCTAACCCCAAATCTAAACCTAAAATCTAAAACTAACCCCAAATCTAAACCTAAAATCTAAACCTAACACCAAATTTAAACCTAACCCCAAATCTAAACCTAAAATCTGAACCTAACCCCAAATCTAAACCTAAAATCTAAACCTAACCACAAATCTAAACCTAACCCCAAATCTAAACCTAAAATCTAAACCTAACCCCAAATCTAAACCTAAAATCTAAACCTAACCCCAAATCTAAACCTAACCCCAAATCTAAACCTAAAATCTAAACCTAACCCCAAATCTAAACCTAAAATCTAAACCTAACCCCAAATCTAAACCTAACCCCAAATCTAAACCTAAAATCTAAACCTAACCCCAAATCTAACCCTAAAATCTAAACCTAACCCCAAATCTAAACCCCAAATCTAAACCTAACCCCAAATCTAAACCCCAAATCTAAACCTAAAATCTAAACCTAACCCCAAATCTAAACCTAAAATCTAAACCTAACCCCAAATCTGAACCTAAAATCTAAACCTAACCCGAAATCTGAACCTAAAATCTAAACCTAACCCCAAATCTAAACCTAAAATCTAAACCTAACCCCAAATCTAAACCTAAAATCTAAACCTAACCCCAAATCTAAACCCCAAATCTAAACCTAAAATCTAAACCTAACCCCAAATGTAAACCCAAGCCCAAGTCTTAACCTAAAATCTAAACCTAACCCCAAATCTAAACCTAAAATCTAAACCTAACCCCAAATCTAAACCTAAAATCTAAACTTAACCCCAAATCTAAACCTAACTCCAAATCTAAACCTCAAATCTAAACCTAACCCCAAATCTAAACCTAACCCCAAATCTAAACCTAACCCCTAATCTAAACCTAAAATCTAAACCTAACCCCAAATCTAAACCTAAAATCTAAACCTAACCCCAAATCTAAACCTAAAATCTAAACCTAACCCCAAGTCTAAACCTAACCCCAAATCTAAACCTAAAATCTAAACCTAACCCCAAATCTAACCCTAAAATCTAAACCTAACCCCAAATCTAAACCCCAAATCTAAACCTAACCCCAAATCTAAACCCCAAATCTAAACCTAAAATCTAAACCTAACCCCAAATCTAAACCTAAAATCTAAACCTAACCCCAAATCTGAACCTAAAATCTAAACCTAACCTGAAATCTGAACCTAAAATCTAAACCTAACCCCAAATCTAAACCTAAAATCTAAACCTAACCCCAAATCTAAACCTAACCCCAAATCTAAACCTAAAATCTAAACCTAACCCCAAATCTAAACCCCAAATCTAAACCTAAAATCTAAACCTAACCCCAAATGTAAACCCAAGCCCAAGTCTTAACCTAAAATCTAAACCTAACCCCAAATCTAAACCTAAAATCTAAACCTAACCCCAAATCTAAACCTAAAATCTAAACTTAACCCCAAATCTAAACGTAACTCCAAATCTAAACCTCAAATCTAAACCTAACCCCAAATCTAAACCTAACCCCTAATCTAAACCTAAAATCTAAACCTAACCCCAAATCTAAACCTAACATCTAAACCTAACCCCAAATCTAAACCTAACCCCAAATCAAAACCTAAAATCTAAACCTAACCCCAAATCTAAACCTAAAATCTAAACCTAACCCCAAATATAAACCTAACCCCAAATCTAAACCTAAAATCTAAACCTAACCCCAAATCCAAACCTAAAATCTAAACCTAACCCCAAATCTAAACCTAACCCCAAATCTAAACCTAAAATCTAAACCTAACCCCAAATCTAAACCTAAAATCTAAACCTAACCCCAAATCTAAACCTAAAATCTAAACCTCACCCCAAATCTAAACCTAACCCCAAATCTAAACCTAAAATCTAAACCTAACCCCAAATCTAAACCTAAAATCTAAACCTAACCCCAAATCTAAACCTAACCCCAAATCTAAACCTAAAATCTAAACCTAACCCCAAATCTAAACCTAACCCCAAATCTAAACCTAAAATCTAAACCTAACCCCAAATCTAAACCTAAAATCTAAACCTAACCCCAAATATAAACCTAAAATCTAAACCTAACCCCAAATCTAAACCTAACCCCAAATCTAAACCTAAAATCTAAACCTAACCCCAAATCTAAACCTAAAATCTAAACCTAACCCCAAATCTAAACCTAACCCCAAATCTTAACCTAAAATCTAAACCTAACCCCAAATCTAAACCTAAAATCTAAACCTAACCCCAAATCTAAACCTAACCCCTAATCTAAACCTAAAATCTAAACCTAACCCCAAATCTAAACCTAAAATCTAAACCTAACCCCAAATCTAAACCTAACCCCAAATCTAAACCTAAAATCTAAACCTAACCCCAAATCTAAACCTAACCCCATATCTAAACCTAAAATCTAAACCTAACCCCAAATCTAAACCTAAAATCTAAACCTAACCCCAAATCTAAACCTTACCCCAAATATAAACCTAAAATCTAAACCTAACCCCAAATGTAAACCTAAAATCTAAACCTAACCCCAAATCTAAACCTAAAATCTAAACCTAACCCCAAATCTAAACCTAAAATCTAAACCTAACCCCAAATCTAAACCTAAAATCTAAACCTAACCCCAAATCTAAACCCCAAATCTAAACCTAACCCCAAATCTAAACCCCAAATCTAAACCTAAAATCTAAACCTAACCCCAAATCTAAACCTAAAATCTAAACCTAACCCCAAATCTGAACCCCAAATCTAAACCTAACCCCTAATCTAAACCTAAAATCTAAACCTAACCCCAAATCTAAACCTAACATATAAACCTAACCCCAAATCTAAACCTAACCCCAAATCTAAACCTAAAATCTAAACCTAACCCCAAATCTAAACCCCAAATCTAAACCTAAAATCTAAACCTAACCCCAAATGTAAACCCAAGCCCAAGTCTTAACCTAAAATCTAAACCAAACCCCAAATCTAAAGCTAAAATCTAAACCTAACCCCAAATCTAAACCTAAAATCTAAACTTAACCCCAAATCTAAACCTAACTCCAAATCTAAACCTCAAATCTAAACCTAACCCCAAATCTAAACCTAACCCCAAATCTTAACCTAAAATCTAAACCTAACCCCAAATCTAAACCTAAAATCTAAACCTAACCCCAAATCTAAACCTAACCCCTAAACTAAACCTAAAATCTAAACCTAACCCCAAATCTAAACCTAAAATCTAAACCTAACCCCAAATCTAAACCTAACCCCAAATCTAAACCTAAAATCTAAACCTAACCCCAAATCTACACCTAACCCCATATCTAAACCTAAAATCTAAACCTAACCCCAAATCTAAACCTAAAATCTAAACCTAACCCCAAATCTAAACCTTACCCCAAATATAAACCTAAAATCTAAACCTAACCCCAAATGTAAACCTAAAATCTAAACCTAACCCCAAATCTAAACCTAAAATCTAAACCTAACCCCAAATCTAAACCCCAAATCTAAACCTAACCCCAAATCTAAACCCCAAATCTAAACCTAAAATCTAAACCTAACCCCAAATCTAAACCTAAAATCTAAACCTAACCCCAAATCTGAACCTAAAATCTAAACCTAACCCGAAATCTGAACCTAAAATCTAAACCTAACCCCAAATCTAAACCTAAAATCTAAACCTAACCCCAAATCTAAACCTAACCCCAAATCTAAACCTAAAATCTAAACCTAACCCCAAATCTAAACCCCAAATCTAAACCTAAAATCTAAACCTAACCCCAAATGTAAACCCAAGCCCAAGTCTTAACCTAAAATCTAAACCAAACCCCAAATCTAAACCTAAAATCTAAACCTAACCCCAAATCTAAACCTAAAATCTAAACTTAACCCCAAATCTAAACCTAACTCCAAATCTAAACCTCAAATCTAAACCTAACCCCAAATCTAAACCTAACCCCAAATCTAAACCTAACCCCTAATCTAAACCTAAAATCTAAACCTAACCCCAAATCTAAACCTAACATCTAAACCTAACCCCAAATCTAAACCTAACCCCAAATCTAAACCTAAAATCTAAACCTAACCCCAAATCTAAACCTAAAATCTAAACCTAACCCCAAGTCTAAACCTAACCCCAAATCTAAACCTAAAATCTAAACCTAACCCCAAATCCAAACCTAAAATCTAAACCTAACCCCAAATCTAAACCTAATCCCAAATCTAAACCTAAAATCTAAACCTAACCCCAAATCTAAACCTAACCCCAAATCTAAACCTAAAATCTAAACCTAACCCCAAATCTAAACCTAAAATCTAAACCTAACCCCAAATCTAAACCTAACCCCAAATCTAAACCTAAAATCTAAACCTAACCCCAAATCTAAACCTAAAATCTAAACCTAACCCCAAATCTAAACCTAACCCCAAATCTAAACCTAAAATCTAAACCTAACCCCAAATCTAAACCCCAAATCTAAACCTAACCCCAAATCTAAACCTAAAATCTAAACCTAACCCCAAATCTAAACCTAAAATCTAAACCTAACCCCAAATCTAAACCTAACCCCTAAACTAAACCTAAAATCTAAACCTAACCCCAAATCTAAACCTAACCCCATATCTAAACCTAAAATCTAAACCTAACCCCAAATCTAAACCTAAAATCTAAACCTAACCCCTAATCTAAACCTTACCCCAAATATAAACCTAAAATCTAAACCTAACCCCAAATCTAAACCTAAAATCTAAACCTAACCCCAAATCTAAACCTAAAATCTAAACCTAACCCCAAATCTAAACCTAAAATCTTAACCTAACCCCAAATCTAAACCTAAAATCTAAACCTAACACCAAATCTAAACCTAACCCCAAATCTAAACCTTAAATCTAAACCTAACCCCAAATCTAAACCTAAAATCTAAACCTAACCCCAAATCTAAACCTAAAATATAAACCTAACCCCAAATCCAAACCTAAAATCTAAACCTAACACCAAATCTAAACCTAACCCCAAATCTAAACCTAAAATCTAAACCTAACCCCAAATCTAAACCTAAAATCTAAACCTAACCCCAAATCTAAACCTAACCCCAAATCTAAACCTAAAATCTAAACCTAACCCCAAATCTAAACCTAAAATCTAAACCTAACCCCAAATCTAAACCTAACCCCAAATCTAAACCTAAAATCTAAACCTAACCCCAAATCTAACCCTAAAATCTAAACCTAACCCCAAATCTAAACCCCAAATCTAAACCTAACCCCAAATCTAAACCCCAAATCTAAACCTAAAATCTAAACTTAACCCCAAATCTAAACCTAAAATCTAAACCTAACCCCAAATCTGAACCTAAAATCTAAACCCAACCCGAAATCTGAACCTAAAATCTAAACCTAACCCCAAATCTAAACCTAAAATCTAAACCTAACCCCAAATCTAAACCTAACCCCAAATCTAAACCTAACTCCAAATCTAAACCTCAAATCTAAACCTAACCCCAAATCTAAACCTAACCCCAAATCTAAACCTAACCCCTAATCTAAACCTAAAATCTAAACCTAACCCCAAATCTAAACCTAACATCTAAACCTAACCCCAAATCTAAACCTAAAATCTAAACCTAACCCCAAATCTAAACCTAAAATCTAAACCTAACCCCAAATCCAAATCTAAAATCTAAACCTAACCCCAAATCTAAACCTAACCCCAAATCTAAACCTAACCCCAAATCTAAACCTAAAATCTAAACCTAACCCCAAATCTAAACCTAAAATCTAAACCTAACCCCAAATCTAAACCTAAAATCTAAACCTAACCCCAAATCTAAACCTAACCCCATATCTAAACCTAAAATCTAAACCTAACCCCAAATCTAAACCTAAAATCTAAACCTAACCCCAAATCTAAACCTTACCCCAAATATAAACCTAAAATCTAAACCTAACCCCAAATCTAAACCTAAAATCTAAACCTAACCCCAAATCTAAACCTAAAATCTAAACCTAACCCCAAATCTAAACCTAAAATCTAAACCTAACCCCAAATCTAAACCTAACCCCAAATCTAAACCTTAAATCTAAACCTAACCCCAAATCTAAACCTAAAATCTAAACCTAACCCCAAATCTAAACCTAACCCCAAATCAAAACCTAAAATCTAAACCTAACCCCAAATCTAAACCTAAAATCTAAAACTAACCCCAAATCTAAACCTAAAATCTAAACCTAACACCAAATCTAAACCTAACCCCAAATCTAAACCTAAAATCTAAACCTAACCCCAAATCTAAACCTAAAATCTAAACCTAACCCCAAATCTAAACCTAACCCCAAATCTAAACCTAAAATCTAAACCTAACCCCAAATCTAAACCTAAAATCTAAACCTAACCCCAAATCTAAACCTAACCCCAAATCTAAACCTAAAATCTAAACCTAACCCCAAATCTAAACCTAAAATCTAAACCTAACCCCAAATCTAAACCTAACCCCAAATCTAAACCTGAAATCTAAACCTAACCCCAAATCTAACCCTAAAATCTAAACCTAACCCCAAATCTAAACCTAACCCCAAATCTTAACCTAAAATCTAAACCTAAGCCCAAATCTAAACCTAAAATCTAAACCTAACCCCAAATCTAAACCTAACCCCTAAACTAAACCTAAAATCTAAACCTAACCCCAAATCTAAACCTAAAATCTAAACCTAACCCCAAATCTAAACCTAACCCCAAATCTAAACCTAAAATCTAAACCTAACCCCAAATCTAAACCTAACCCCATATCTAAACCTAAAATCTAAACCTAACCCCAAATCTAAACCTAAAATCTAAACCTAACCCCAAATCTAAACCTTACCCCAAATATAAACCTAAAATCTAAACCTAAGCCCAAATGTAAACCTAAAATCTAAACCTATCCCCAAATCTAAACCTAAAATCTAAACCTAACCCCAAATCTAAACCTAAAATCTAAACCTAACCCCAAATCTAAACCTAAAATCTAAACCTAACCCCAAATCTAAACCTAACCCCAAATCTAAACCTTAAATCTAAACCTAACCCCAAATCTAAACCTAAAATCTAAACCTAACCCCAAATCTAAACCTAACCCCAAATCTAAACCTAAAATCTAAACCTAACCCCAAATCTAAACCTAAAATCTAAAACTAACCCCAAATCTAAACCTAAAATCTAAACCTAACACCAAATTTAAACCTAACCCCAAATCTAAACCTAAAATCTGAACCTAACCCCAAATCTAAACCTAAAATCTAAACCTAACCACAAATCTAAACCTAACCCCAAATCTAAACCTAAAATCTAAACCTAACCCCAAATCTAAACCTAAAATCTAAACCTAACCCCAAATCTAAACCTAACCCCAAATCTAAACCTAAAATCTAAACCTAACCCCAAATCTAAACCTAAAATCTAAACCTAACCCCAAATCTAAACCTAACCCCAAATCTAAACCTAAAATCTAAACCTAACCCCAAATCTAACCCTAAAATCTAAACCTAACCCCAAATCTAAACCCCAAATCTAAACCTAACCCCAAATCTAAACCCCAAATCTAAACCTAAAATCTAAACCTAACCCCAAATCTAAACCTAAAATCTAAACCTAACCCCAAATCTGAACCTAAAATCTAAACCTAACCCGAAATCTGAACCTAAAATCTAAACCTAACCCCAAATCTAAACCTAAAATCTAAACCTAACCCCAAATCTAAACCTAAAATCTAAACCTAACCCCAAATCTAAACCCCAAATCTAAACCTAAAATCTAAACCTAACCCCAAATGTAAACCCAAGCCCAAGTCTTAACCTAAAATCTAAACCTAACCCCAAATCTAAACCTAAAATCTAAACCTAACCCCAAATCTAAACCTAAAATCTAAACTTAACCCCAAATCTAAACCTAACTCCAAATCTAAACCTCAAATCTAAACCTAACCCCAAATCTAAACCTAACCCCAAATCTAAACCTAACCCCTAATCTAAACCTAAAATCTAAACCTAACCCCAAATCTAAACCTAACATCTAAACCTAACCCCAAATCTAAACCTAACCCCAAATCAAAACCTAAAATCTAAACCTAACCCCAAATCTAAACCTAAAATCTAAACCTAACCCCAAATATAAACCTAACCCCAAATCTAAACCTAAAATCTAAACCTAACCCCAAATCCAAACCTAAAATCTAAACCTAACCCCAAATCTAAACCTAACCCCAAATCTAAACCTAAAATCTAAACCTAACCCCAAATCTAAACCTAAAATCTAAACCTAACCCCAAATCTAAACCTAACCCCAAATCTAAACCTAAAATCTAAACCTAACCCCAAATCTAAACCTAAAATCTAAACCTAACCCCAAATCTAAACCTAACCCCAAATCTAAACCTAAAATCTAAACCTAACCCCAAATCTAAACCTAAAATCTAAACCTAACCCCAAATCTAAACCTAAAATCTAAACCTAACCCCAAGTCTAAACCTAACCCCAAATCTAAACCTAAAATCTAAACCTAACCCCAAATCTAAACCTAAAATCTAAACCTAACCCCAAATCTAAACCTAACCCCAAATCTTAACCTAAAATCTAAACCTAACCCCAAATCTAAACCTAAAATCTAAACCTAACCCCAAATCTAAACCTAACCCCTAATCTAAACCTAAAATCTAAACCTAACCCCAAATCTAAACCTAAAATCTAAACCTAACCCCAAATCTAAACCTAACCCCAAATCTAAACCTAAAATCTAAACCTAACCCCAAATCTACACCTAACCCCATATCTAAACCTAAAATCTAAACCTAACCCCAAATCTAAACCTAAAATCTAAACCTAACCCCAAATCTAAACCTTACCCCAAATATAAACCTAAAATCTAAACCTAACCCCAAATGTAAACCTAAAATCTAAACCTAACCCCAAATCTAAACCTAAAATCTAAACCTAACCCCAAATCTAAACCTGAAATCTAAACCTAACCCCAAATCTAAACCTAAAATCTAAACCTAACCCCAAATCTAAACCTAAAATCTAAACCTAACCCCAAATCTAAACCTAAAATCTAAACCTAACCCCAAATCTAAACCTAACCCCAAATCTAAACCTAAAATCTAAACCTAACCCCTAATCTAAACCTAAAATCTAAACCTAACCCCAAATCTAAACCTAACATATAAACCTAACCCCAAATCTAAACCTAACCCCAAATCTAAACCTAAAATCTAAACCTAACCCCAAATCTAAACCCCAAATCTAAACCTAAAATCTAAACCTAACCCCAAATGTAAACCCAAGCCCAAGTCTTAACCTAAAATCTAAACCAAACCCCAAATCTAAAGCTAAAATCTAAACCTAACCCCAAATCTAAACCTAAAATCTAAACTTAACCCCAAATCTAAACCTAACTCCAAATCTAAACCTCAAATCTAAACCTAACCCCAAATCTAAACCTAACCCCAAATCTAAACCTAACCCCTAATCTAAACCTAAAATCTAAACCTAACCCCAAATCTAAACCTAACATCTAAACCTAACCCCAAATCTAAACCTAACCCCAAATCTAAACCTAAAATCTAAACCTAACCCCAAATCTAAACCTAAAATCTAAACCTAACCCCAAGTCTAAACCTAACCCCAAATCTAAACCTAAAATCTAAACCTAACCCCAAATCCAAACCTAAAATCTAAACCTAACCCCAAATCTAAACCTAATCCCAAATCTAAACCTAAAATCTAAACCTAACCCCAAATCTAAACCTAACCCCAAATCTAAACCTAAAATCTAAACCTAACCCCAAATCTAAACCTAAAATCTAAACCTAACCCCAAATCTAAACCTAACCCCAAATCTAAACCTAAAATCTAAACCTAACCCCAAATCTAAACCTAAAATCTAAACCTAACCCCAAATCTAAACCTAAAATCTAAACCTAACCCCAAATCTAAACCTAACCCCAAATCTAAACCTAAAATCTAAACCTAACCCCAAATCTAAACCTAAAATCTAAACCTAACCCCAAATCTAAACCTAACCCCAAATCTAAACCTAAAATCTAAACCTAACCCCAAATCTAAACCTAACCCCTAAACTAAACCTAAAATCTAAACCTAACCCCAAATCTAAACCTAACCCCATATCTAAACCTAAAATCTAAACCTAACCCCAAATCTAAACCTAAAATCTAAACCTAACCCCTAATCTAAACCTTACCCCAAATATAAACCTAAAATCTAAACCTAACCCCAAATCTAAACCTAAAATCTAAACCTAACCCCAAATCTAAACCTAAAATCTAAACCTAACCCCAAATCGAAACCAAAAATCTAAACCTAACCCCAAATCTAAACCTAAAATCTAAACCTAACCCCAAATCTAAACCTAACCCCAAATCTAAACCTAAAATCTAAACCTAACCCCAAATCTAAACCTAAAATCTAAACCTAACCCCAAATCTAAACCTAAAATATAAACCTAACCCCAAATCTAAACCTAAAATCTAAACCTAACCCCAAATCTAAACCTAACCCCAAATCTAAACCTAACTCCAAATCTAAACCTCAAATCTAAACCTAACCCCAAATCTAAACCTAACCCCAAATCTAAACCTAACCCCTAATCTAAACCTAAAATCTAAACCTAACCCCAAATCTAAACCTAACATCTAAACATAACCCCAAATCTAAACCTAAAATCTAAACCTAACCCCAAATCTAAACCTAAAATATAAACCTAACCCCAAGTCTAAACCTAACCCCAAATCTAAACCTAAAATCTAAACCTAACCCCAAATCCAAACCTAAAATCTAAACCTAACCCCAAATCTAAACCTAACCCCAAATCTAAACCTAAAATCTAAACCTAACCCCAAATCTAAACCTAACCCCAAATCTAAACCTAAAATCTAAACCTAACCCCAAATCTAAACCTAAAATCTAAACCTAACCCCAAGTCTAAACCTAACCCCAAATCTAAACCTAAAATCTAAACCTAACCCCAAATCTAAACCTAAAATCTAAACCTAACCCCAAATCTAAACCTAACCCCAAATCTAAACCTAAAATCTAAACCTAACCCCAAATCTAAACCTAACCCCAAATCTAAACCTTACCCCAAATATAAACCTAAAATCTAAACCTAACCCCAAATCTAAACCTAAAATCTAAACCTAACCCCAAATCTAAACCTAAAATCTAAACCTAACCCCAAATCTAAACCTAAAATCTAAACCTAACCCCAAATCTAAACCTAACCCCAAATCTAAACCTTAAATCTAAACCTAACCCCAATTCTAAACCTAAAATCTAAACCTAACCCCAAATCTAAACCTAACCCCAAATCTAAACCTAAAATCTGAACCTAACCCCAAATCTAAACCTAAAATCTAAAACTAACCCCAAATCTAAACCTAAAATCTAAACCTAACACCAAATCTAAACCTAACCCCAAATCTAAACCTAAAATCTAAACCTAACCCCAAATCTAAACCTAAAATCTAAACCTAACCCCAAATCTAAACCTAACCCCAAATCTAAACCTAAAATCTAAACCTAACCCCAAATCTAAACCTAAAATCTAAACCTAACCCCAAATCTGAACCTAAAATCTAAACCTAACCCGAAATCTGAACCTAAAATCTAAACCTAACCCCAAATCTAAACCTAACATCTAAACCTAACCCCAAATCTAAACCTAACCCCAAATCTAAACCTAAAATCTAAACCTAACCCCAAATCTAAACCTAAAATCTAAACTTAACCCCAAATCTAAACCTAACTCCAAATCTAAACCTCAAATCTAAACCTAACCCCAAATCTAAACCTAACCCCAAATCTAAACCTAACCCCTAATCTAAACCTAAAATCTAAACCTAACCCCAAATCTAAACCTAACATCTAAACCTAACCCCAAATCTAAACCTAACCCCAAATCTAAACCTAAAATCTAAACCTAACCCCAAATCTAAACCTAAAATCTAAACCTAACCCCAAATCCAAACCTAAAATCTAAACCTAACCCCAAATCTAAACCTAATCCCAAATCTAAACCTAAAATCTAAACCTAACCCCAAATCTAAACCTAACCCCAAATCTAAACCTAAAATCTAAACCTAACCCCAAATCTAAACCTAACCCCAAATCTAAACCTAAAATCTAAACCTAACCCCAAATCTAAACCTAAAATCTAAACCTAACCCCAAATCTAAACCTAAAATCTAAACCTAACCCCAAATCTAAACCTAAAATCTAAACCTAACCCCAAATCTAAACCTAAAATCTAAACCTAACCCCAAATCTAAACCTAACCCCAAATCTAAACCTAAAATCTAAACCTAACCCCAAATCTAAACCTAAAATCTAAACCTAACCCCAAATCTAAACCTAACCCCAAATCTAAACCTAAAATCTAAACCTAACCCCAAATCTAAACCTAACCCCTAAACTAAACCTAAAATCTAAACCTAACCCCAAATCTAAACCTAACCCCATATCTAAACCTAAAATCTAAACCTAACCCCAAATCTAAACCTAAAATCTAAACCTAACCCCTAATCTAAACCTTACCCCAAATATAAACCTAAAATCTAAACCTAACCCCAAATCTAAACCTAAAATCTAAACCTAACCCCAAATCTAAACCTAAAATCTAAACCTAACCCCAAATCTAAACCAAAAATCTAAACCTAACCCCAAATCTAAACCTAAAATCTAAACCTAACCCCAAATCTAAACCTAACCCCAAATCTAAACCTTAAATCTAAACCTAACCCCAAATCTAAACCTAAAATCTAAACCTAACCCCAAATCTAAACCTAAAATATAAACCTAACCCCAAATCTAAACCTAAAATCTAAACCTAACCCCAAATCTAAACCTAACCCCAAATCTAAACCTAACTCCAAATCTAAACCTCAAATCTAAACCTAACCCCAAATCTAAACCTAACCCCAAATCTAAACCTAACCCCTAATCTAAACCTAAAATCTAAACCTAACCCCAAATCTAAACCTAACATCTAAACCTAACCCCAAATCTAAACCTAAAATCTAAACCTAACCCCAAATCTAAACCTAAAATATAAACCTAACCCCAAGTCTAAACCTAACCCCAAATCTAAACCTAAAATCTAAACCTAACCCCAAATCCAAACCTAAAATCTAAACCTAACCCCAAATCTAAACCTAACCCCAAATCTAAACCTAAAATCTAAACCTAACCCCAAATCTAAACCTAACCCCAAATCTAAACCTAAAATCTAAACCTAACCCCAAATCTAAACCTAAAATCTAAACCTAACCCCAAATCTAAACCTAACCCCAAATCTAAACCTAAAATCTAAACCTAACCCCAAATCTAAACCTAAAATCTAAACCTAACCCCAAATCTAAACCTAACCCCAAATCTAAACCTAAAATCTAAACCTAACCCCAAATCTAAACCTAAAATCTAAACCTAACCCCAAATCTAAACCTAACCCCAAATCTAAACCTAAAATCTAAACCTAACCCCAAATCTAAACCTAACCCCAAATCTAAACCTTACCCCAAATATAAACCTAAAATCTAAACCTAACCCCAAATCTAAACCTAAAATCTAAACCTAACCCCAAATCTAAACCTAAAATCTAAACCTAACCCCAAATCTAAACCTAAAATCTAAACCTAACCCCAAATCTAAACCTAACCCCAAATCTAAACCTTAAATCTAAACCTAACCCCAAATCTAAACCTAAAATCTGAACCTAACCCCAAATCTAAACCTAACCCCAAATCTAAACCTAAAATCTAAACCTAACCCCAAATCTAAACCTAAAATCTAAAACTAACCCCAAATCTAAACCTAAAATCTAAACCTAACACCAAATCTAAACCTAACCCCAAATCTAAACCTAAAATCTAAACCTAACCCCAAATCTAAACCTAAAATCTAAACCTAACCCCAAATCTAAACCTAACCCCAAATCTAAACCTAAAATCTAAACCTAACCCCAAATCTAAACCTAAAATCTAAACCTAACCCCAAATCTGAACCTAAAATCTAAACCTAACCCGAAATCTGAACCTAAAATCTAAACCTAACCCCAAATCTAAACCTAACATCTAAACCTAACCCCAAATCTAAACCTAACCCCAAATCTAAACCTAAAATCTAAACCTAACCCCAAATCTAAACCCCAAATCTAAACCTAAAATCTAAAGCTAACCCCAAATCTAAACCTAAAATCTAAACCTAACCCCAAATCTAAACCTAAAATCTAAACTTAACCCCAAATCTAAACCTAACTCCAAATCTAAACCTCAAATCTAAACCTAACCCCAAATCTAAACCTAACCCCTAATCTAAACCTAAAATCTAAACCTAACCCCAAATCTAAACCTAACATCTAAACCTAACCCCAAATCTAAACCTAACCCCAAATCTAAACCTAAAATCTAAACCTAACCCCAAATCTAAACCTAAAATCTAAACCTAACCCCAAATCTAAACCTAACCCCAAATCTAAACCTAAAATCTAAACCTAACCCCAAATCTAAACCTAAAATCTAAACCTAACCCCAAATCTAAACCTAAAATCTAAACCTAACCCCAAATATAAACCTAAAATCTAAACCTAACCCCAAATCTAAACCTAACCCCAAATCTAAACCTAAAATCTAAACCTAACCCCAAATCTAAACCTAAAATCTAAACCTAACCCCAAATCTAAAACTAACCCCAAATCTAAACCTAAAATCTAAACCTAACCCCAAATCTAAATCTAAAATCTAAACCTAACCCCAAATCTAAACCTAACCCCTAAACTAAACCTAAAATCTAAACTTAACCCCAAATATAAACCTAAAATCTAAACCTAACCCCAAATCTAAACCTAATCCCAAATCTAAACCTAAAATCTAAACCTAACCCCAAATCTAAACCTAATCCCATATCTAAACCTAAAATCTAAACCTAACCCCAAATCTAAACCTAAAATCTAAACCTAACCCCAAATCTAAACCTTACCCCAAATATAAACCTAAAATCTAAACCTAACCCCAAATCTAAACCTAAAATCTAAACCTAACCCCAAATCTAAACCTAAAATCTAAACCTAACCCCAAATCTAAACCTAACCCCAAATCTAAACCTAAAATCTAAACCTAACCCCAAATCTAAACCTAAAATCTAAACCTAACCCCAAGTCTAAACCTAACCCCAAATCTAAACCTAAAATCTAAACCTAACCCCAAATCCAAACCTAAAATCTAAACCTAACCCCAAATCTAAACCTAACCCCAAATCTAAACCTAAAATCTAAACCTAACCCCAAATCTAAACCTAACCCCAAATCTAAACCTAAAATCTAAACCTAACCCCAAATCTAAACCTAAAATCTAAACCTAAGCCCAAATCTAAACCTAACCCCAAATCTAAACCTTAAATCTAAACCTAACCCCAAATCTAAACCTAAAATCTAAACCTAACCCCAAATCTAAACCTAAAATCTAAACCTAACCCCAAATCTAAACCTAAAATCTAAACCTAACCCCAAATCTAAACCTAAAATCTAAACCTAACCCCAAATCTAAACCTAAAATCTAAACCTAACCCCAAATCTAAACCTAACCCCAAATCTAAACCTAAAATCTAAACCTAACCCCAAATCTAAACCTAAAATCTAAACCTAACCCCAAATCTAAACCTAAAATCTAAACCTAACCCCAAATCTAAACCTAACCCCAAATCTAAACCTTAAATCTAAACCTAACCCCAAATCTAAACCTAAAATCTAAACCTAACCCCAAATCTAAACCTAAAATCTAAAACTAACCCCAAATCTAAACCTAAAATCTAAACCTAACACCAAATCTAAACCTAACCCCAAATCTAAACCTAAAATCTAAACCTAACCCCAAATCTAAACCTAAAATCTAAACCTAACCCCAAATCTAAACCTAACCCCAAATCTAAACCTAAAATCTAAACCTAACTCCAAATCTAAACCTAAAATCTAAACCTAACCCCAAATCTAAACCTAACCCCAAATCTAAACCTAAAATCTAAACCTAACCCCAAATCTAAACCTAACCCCATATCTAAACCTAAAATCTAAACCTAACCCCAAATCTAAACCTAAAATCTAAACCTAACACCTAATCTAAACCTTACCCCAAATATAAACCTAAAATCTAAACCTAACCCCAAATATAAACCTAAAATCTAAACCTAACCCCAAATCTAAACCAAAAATCTAAACCTAACCCCAAATCTAAACCTAAAATCTAAACCTAACCCCAAATCTAAACCTAACCCCAAATCTAAATCTTAAATCTAAACCTAACCCCAAATCTAAACCTAAAATCTAAACCTAACCCCAAATCTAAACCTAACCCCATATCTAAACCTAAAATCTAAACCTAACCCCAAATCTAAACCTAAAATCTAAACCTAACACCTAATCTAAACCTTACCCCAAATATAAACCTAAAATCTAAACCTAACCCCAAATCTAAACCTAAAATCTAAACCTAACCCCAAATCTAAACCTAAAATCTAAACCTAACCCCAAATCTAAACCTAAAATCTAAACCTAACCCCAAATCTAAACCTAACCCCAAATCTAAACCTAAAATCTAAACCTAACCCCAAATCTAAACCTAAAATCTAAACCTAACCCCAAATCTAAACCTAAAATCTAAACCTAACCCCAAATCTAAACCTAACCCCAAATCTAAACCTTAAATCTAAACCTAACCCCAAATCTAAACCTAAAATCTAAACCTAACCCCAAATCTAAACCTAAAATCTAAAACTAACCCCAAATCTAAACCTAAAATCTAAACCTAACACCAAATCTAAACCTAACCCCAAATCTAAACCTAAAATCTGAACCTAACCCCAAATCTAAACCTAAAATCTAAACCTAACCCCAAATCTAAACCTAACCCCAAATCTAAACCTAAAATCTAAACCTAACTCCAAATCTAAACCTAAAATCTAAACCTAACCCCAAATCTAAACCTAACCCCAAATCTAAACCTAAAATCTAAACCTAACCCCAAATCTAAACCTAACCCCATATCTAAACCTAAAATCTAAACCTAACCCCAAATCTAAACCTAAAATCTAAACCTAACACCTAATCTAAACCTTACCCCAAATATAAACCTAAAATCTAAACCTAACCCCAAATATAAACCTAAAATCTAAACCTAACCCCAAATCTAAACCAAAAATCTAAACCTAACCCCAAATCTAAACCTAAAATCTAAACCTAACCCCAAATCTAAACCTAACCCCAAATCTAAACCTTAAATCTAAACCTAACCCCAAATCTAAACCTAAAATCTAAACCTAACCCCAAATCTAAACCTAACCCCAAATCTAAACCTAAAATCTAAACCTAACCCCAAATCTAAACCTAAAATCTAAACCTAACCCCAAATCTAAACCTAACCCCAAATCTAAACCTAAAATCTAAACCTAACCCCAAATCTAACCCTAAAATCTAAACCTAACCCCAAATCTAAACCCCAAATCTAAACCTAACCCCAAATCTAAACCCCAAATCTAAACCTAAAATCTAAACCTAACCCCAAATCTAAACCTAAAATCTAAACCTAACCCCAAATCTGAACCTAAAATCTAAACCTAACCCGAAATCTGAACCTAAAATCTAAACCTAACCCCAAATCTAAACCTAAAATCTAAACCTAACCCCAAATCTAAACCTAACCCCAAATCTAAACCTAACTCCAAATCTAAACCTCAAATCTAAACCTAACCCCAAATCTAAACCTAACCCCAAATCTAAACCTAACCCCTAATCTAAACCTAAAATCTAAACCTAACCCCAAATCTAAACCTAACATCTAAACCTAACCCCAAATCTAAACCTAACCCCAAATCTAAACCTAAAATCTAAACCTAACCCCAAATCTAAACCTAAAATCTAAACCTAACCCCAAGTCTAAACCTAACCCCAAATCTAAACCTAAAATCTAAACCTAACCCCAAATCCAAACCTAAAATCTAAACCTAACCCCAAATCTAAACCTAACCCCAAATCTAAACCTAAAATCTAAACCTAACCCCAAATCTAAACCTAACCCCAAATCTAAACCTAAAATCTAAACCTAACCCCAAATCTAAACCTAAAATCTAAACCTAACCCCAAATCTAAACCTAACCCCAAATCTAAACCTAAAATCTAAACCTAACCCCAAATCTAAACCTAAAATCTAAACCTAACCCCAAATCTAAACCTAACCCCAAATCTAAACCTAAAATCTAAACCTAACCCCAAATCTAAACCTAACCCCAAATCTAAACCTAAAATCTAAACCTAACCCCAAATCTAAACCTCAAATCTAAACCTAACCCCAAATCTAAACCTAAAATCTAAACCTAACCCCAAATCTAAACCTAACCCCAAATCTAAACCTAAAATCTAAACCTAACCCCAAATCTAAACCTAAAATCTAAACCTAACCCCAAATCTAAACCTAACCCCATATCTAAACCTAAAATCTAAACCTAACCCCAAATCTAAACCTAAAATCTAAACCTAACCCCAAATCTAAACCTTACCCCAAATATAAACCTAAAATCTAAACCTAACCCCAAATCTAAACCTAAAATCTAAACCTAACCCCAAATCTAAACCTAAAATCTAAACCTAACCCCAAATCTAAACCTAAAATCTAAACCTAACCCCAAATCTAAACCTTAAATCTAAACCTAACCCCAAATCTAAACCTAACCCCAAATCTAAACCTAAAATCTAAACCTAACCCCAAATCTAAACCTAAAATCTAAAACTAACCCCAAATCCAAACCTAAAATCTGAACCTAACACCAAATCTAAACCTAACCCCAAATCTAAACCTAAAATCTAAACCTAACCCCAAATCTAAACCTAAAATCTAAACCTAACCCCAAATCTAAACCTAACCCCAAATCTAAACCTAAAATCTAAACCTAACCCCAAATCTAAACCTAAAATCTAAACCTAACCCCAAATCTAAACCTAACCCCAAATCTAAACCTAAAATCTAAACCTAACCCCAAATCTAAACCTAAAATCTAAACCGAACCCCAAATCTAAACCTAACCCCAAATCTAAACCTAAAATCTAAACCTAACCCCAAATCTAACCCTAAAATCTAAACCTAACCCCAAATCTAACCCTAAAATCTAAACCTAACCCCAAATCTAAACCTAAAATCTAAACCTAACCCCAAATCTGAACCTAAAATCTAAACCTAACCCGAAATCTGAACCTAAAATCTAAACCTAACCCCAAATCTAAACCTAACATCTAAACCTAACCCCAAATCTAAACCTAACCCCAAATCTAAACCTAAAATCTAAACCTAACCCCAAATCTAAACCCCAAATCTAAACCTAAAATCTAAACCTAACCCCAAATGTAAACCCAAGCCCAAGTCTTAACCTAAAATCTAAACCAAACCCCAAATCTAAAGCTAAAATCTAAACCTAACCCCAAATCTAAACCTAAAATCTAAACTTAACCCCAAATCTAAACCTAACTCCAAATCTAAACCTCAAATCTAAACCTAACCCCAAATCTAAACCTAACCCCAAATCTAAACCTAACCCCTAATCTAAACCTTAAATCTAAACCTAACCCCAAATCTAAACCTAACATCTAAACCTAACCCCAAATCTAAACCTAACCCCAAATCTAAACCTAAAATCTAAACCTAACCCCAAATCTAAACCTAAAATCTAAACCTAACCCCAAGTCTAAACCTAACCCCAAATCTAAACCTAAAATCTAAACCTAACCCCAAATCCAAACCTAAAATCTAAACCTAACCCCAAATCTAAACCTAATCCCAAATCTAAACCTAAAATCTAAACCTAACCCCAAATCTAAACCTAACCCCAAATCTAAACCTAAAATCTAAACCTAACCCCAAATCTAAACCTAACCCCAAATCTAAACCTAAAATCTAAACCTAACCCCAAATCTAAACCTAAAATCTAAACCTAACCCCAAATCTGAACCTAAAATCTAAACCTAACCCCAAATCTAAACCTAAAATCTAAACCTAACCCCAAATCTAAACCTAAAATCTAAACCTAACCCCAAATCTAAACCTAAAATCTAAACCTAACCCCAAATCTGAACCTAACCCCAAATCTAAACCTAAAATCTAAACCTAACCCCAAATCTAAACCTAAAATCTAAACCTAACCCCAAATCTAAACCTAACCCCAAATCTAAACCTAAAATCTAAACCTAACCCCAAATCTAAACCTAACCCCTAAACTAAACCTAAAATCTAAACCTAACCCCAAATCTAAACCTAACCCCATATCTAAACCTAAAATCTAAACCTAACCCCAAATCTAAACCTAAAATCTAAACCTAACCCCTAATCTAAACCTTACCCCAAATATAAACCTAAAATCTAAACCTAACCCCAAATCTAAACCTAAAATCTAAACCTAACCCCAAATCTAAACCTAAAATCTAAACCTAACCCCAAATCTAAACCTAAAATCTAAACCTAACCCCAAATCTAAACCTAAAATCTAAACCTAACCCCAAATCTAAACCTAACCCCAAATCTAAACCTTAAATCTAAACCTAACCCCAAATCTAAACCTAAAATCTAAACCTAACCCCAAATCTAAACCTAAAATATAAACCTAACCCCAAATCTAAACCTAAAATCTAAACCTAACCCCAAATCTAAACCTAACCCCAAATCTAAACCTAACTCCAAATCTAAACCTCAAATCTAAACCTAACCCCAAATCTAAACCTAACCCCAAATCTAAACCTAACCCCTAATCTAAACCTAAAATCTAAACCTAACCCCAAATCTAAACCTAACATCTAAACCTAACCCCAAATCTAAACCTAAAATCTAAACCTAACCCCAAATCTAAACCTAAAATATAAACCTAACCCCAAGTCTAAACCTAACCCCAAATCTAAACCTAAAATCTAAACCTAACCCCAAATCCAAACCTAAAATCTAAACCTAACCCCAAATCTAAACCTAACCCCAAATCTAAACCTAAAATCTAAACCTAACCCCAAATCTAAACCTAACCCCAAATCTAAACCTAAAATCTAAACCTAACCCCAAATCTAAACCTAAAATCTAAACCTAACCCCAAATCTAAACCTAACCCCAAATCTAAACCTAAAATCTAAACCTAACCCCAAATCTAAACCTAAAATCTAAACCTAACCCCAAATCTAAACCTAACCCCAAATCTAAACCTTACCCCAAATATAAACCTAAAATCTAAACCTAACCCCAAATCTAAACCTAAAATCTAAACCTAACCCCAAATCTAAACCTAAAATCTAAACCTAACCCCAAATCTAAACCTAAAATCTAAACCTAACCCCAAATCTAAACCTAACCCCAAATCTAAACCTTAAATCTAAACCTAACCCCAAATCTAAACCTAAAATCTAAACCTAACCCCAAATCTAAACCTAACCCCAAATCTAAACCTAAAATCTAAACCTAACCCCAAATCTAAACCTAAAATCTAAAACTAACCCCAAATCTAAACCTAAAATCTAAACCTAACACCAAATCTAAACCTAACCCCAAATCTAAACCTAAAATCTAAACCTAACCCCAAATCTAAACCTAAAATCTAAACCTAACCCCAAATCTAAACCTAACCCCAAATCTAAACCTAAAATCTAAACCTAACCCCAAATCTAAACCTAAAATCTAAACCTAACCCCAAATCTGAACCTAAAATCTAAACCTAACCCGAAATCTGAACCTAAAATCTAAACCTAACCCCAAATCTAAACCTAACATCTAAACCTAACCCCAAATCTAAACCTAACCCAAAATCTAAACCTAAAATCTAAACCTAACCCCAAATCTAAACCCCAAATCTAAACCTAAAATCTAAAGCTAACCCCAAATCTAAACCTAAAATCTAAACCTAACCCCAAATCTAAACCTAAAATCTAAACTTAACCCCAAATCTAAACCTAACTCCAAATCTAAACCTCAAATCTAAACCTAACCCCAAATCTAAACCTAACCCCTAATCTAAACCTAAAATCTAAACCTAACCCCAAATCTAAACCTAACATCTAAACCTAACCCCAAATCTAAACCTAACCCCAAATCTAAACCTAAAATCTAAACCTAACCCCAAATCTAAACCTAAAATCTAAACCTAACCCCAAATCTAAACCTAACCCCAAATCTAAACCTAAAATCTAAACCTAAGCCCAAATCTAAACCTAAAATCTAAACCTAACCCCAAATCTAAACCTAAAATCTAAACCTAACCCCAAATATAAACCTAAAATCTAAACCTAACCCCAAATCTAAACCTAACCCCAAATCTAAACCTAAAATCTAAACCTAACCCCAAATCTAAACCTAAAATCTAAACCTAACCCCAAATCTAAAACTAACCCCAAATCTAAACCTAAAATCTAAACCTAACCCCAAATCTAAATCTAAAATCTAAACCTAACCCCAAATCTAAACCTAACCCCTAAACTAAACCTAAAATCTAAACCTAACCCCAAATCTAAACCTAAAATCTAAACCTAACCCGAAATCTAAACCTAATCCCAAATCTAAACCTAAAATCTAAACCTAACCCCAAATCTAAACCTAACCCCATATCTAAACCTAAAATCTAAACCTAACCCCAAATCTAAACCTAAAATCTAAACCTAACCCCAAATCTAAACCTAACCCCAAATCTAAACCTTAAATCTAAACCTAACCCCAAATCTAAACCTAAAATCTAAACCTAACCCCAAATCTAAACCTAAAATATAAACCTAACCCTAAATCTAAACCTAAAATCTAAACCTAACCCCAAATCTAAACCTAACCCCAAATCTAAACCTAACTCCAAATCTAAACCTCAAATCTAAACCTAACCCCAAATCTAAACCTAACCCCAAATCTAAACCTAACCCCTAATCTAAACCTAAAATCTAAACCTAACCCCAAATCTAAACCTAACATCTAAACCTAACCCCAAATCTAAACCTAAAATCTAAACCTAACCCCAAATCTAAACCTAAAATATAAACCTAACCCCAAGTCTAAACCTAACCCCAAATCTAAACCTAAAATCTAAACCTAACCCCAAATCCAAACCTAAAATCTAAACCTAACCCCAAATCTAAACCTAACCCCAAATCTAAACCTAAAATCTAAACCTAACCCCAAATCTAAACCTAACCCCAAATCTAAACCTAAAATCTAAACCTAACCCCAAATCTAAACCTAAAATCTAAACCTAACCCCAAATCTAAACCTAACCCCAAATCTAAACCTAAAATCTAAACCTAACCCCAAATCTAAACCTAAAATCTAAACCTAACCCCAAATCTAAACCTAACCCCAAATCTAAACCTAAAATCTAAACCTAACCCCAAATCTAAACCTAACCCCAAATCTAAACCTTACCCCAAATATAAACCTAAAATCTAAACCTAACCCCAAATCTAAACCTAAAATCTAAACCTAACCCCAAATCTAAACCTAAAATCTAAACCTAACCCCAAATCTAAACCTAAAATCTAAACCTAACCCCAAATCTAAACCTAACCCCAAATCTAAACCTTAAATCTAAACCTAACCCCAAATCTAAACCTAAAATCTAAACCTAACCCCAAATCTAAACCTAACCCCAAATCTAAACCTAAAATCTAAACCTAACCCCAAATCTAAACCTAAAATCTAAAACTAACCCCAAATCTAAACCTAAAATCTAAACCTAACACCAAATCTAAACCTAACCCCAAATCTAAACCTAAAATCTAAACCTAACCCCAAATCTAAACCTAAAATCTAAACCTAACCCCAAATCTAAACCTAACCCCAAATCTAAACCTAAAATCTAAACCTAACCCCAAATCTAAACCTAAAATCTAAACCTAACCCCAAATCTGAACCTAAAATCTAAACCTAACCCGAAATCTGAACCTAAAATCTAAACCTAACCCCAAATCTAAACCTAACATCTAAACCTAACCCCAAATCTAAACCTAACCCAAAATCTAAACCTAAAATCTAAACCTAACCCCAAATCTAAACCCCAAATCTAAACCTAAAATCTAAAGCTAACCCCAAATCTAAACCTAAAATCTAAACCTAACCCCAAATCTAAACCTAAAATCTAAACTTAACCCCAAATCTAAACCTAACTCCAAATCTAAACCTCAAATCTAAACCTAACCCCAAATCTAAACCTAACCCCTAATCTAAACCTAAAATCTAAACCTAACCCCAAATCTAAACCTAACATCTAAACCTAACCCCAAATCTAAACCTAACCCCAAATCTAAACCTAAAATCTAAACCTAACCCCAAATCTAAACCTAAAATCTAAACCTAACCCCAAATCTAAACCTAACCCCAAATCTAAACCTAAAATCTAAACCTAAGCCCAAATCTAAACCTAAAATCTAAACCTAACCCCAAATCTAAACCTAAAATCTAAACCTAACCCCAAATATAAACCTAAAATCTAAACCTAACCCCAAATCTAAACCTAACCCCAAATCTAAACCTAAAATCTAAACCTAACCCCAAATCTAAACCTAAAATCTAAACCTAACCCCAAATCTAAAACTAACCCCAAATCTAAACCTAAAATCTAAACCTAACCCCAAATCTAAATCTAAAATCTAAACCTAACCCCAAATCTAAACCTAACCCCTAAACTAAACCTAAAATCTAAACCTAACCCCAAATCTAAACCTAAAATCTAAACCTAACCCCAAATCTAAACCTAATCCCAAATCTAAACCTAAAATCTAAACCTAACCCCAAATCTAAACCTAACCCCATATCTAAACCTAAAATCTAAACCTAACCCCAAATCTAAACCTAAAATCTAAACCTAACCCCAAATCTAAACCTTACCCCAAATATAAACCTAAAATCTAAACCTAACCCCAAATCTAAACCTAAAATCTAAACCTAACCCCAAATCTAAACCTAAAATCTAAACCTAACCCCAAATCTAAACCTAAAATCTAAACCTAACCCCAAATCTAAACCTAACCCCAAATCTAAACCTTAAATCTAAACCTAACCCCAAATCTAAACCTAAAATCTAAACCTAACACCAAATCTAAACCTAACCCCTAATCTAAACCTAAAATCTAAACCTAACCCCAAATCTAAACCTAAAATCTAAACCTAACCCCAAATCTAAACCTAACCCCTAATCTAAACCTAAAATCTAAACCTAACCCCAAATGTAAACCTAACATCTAAACCTAACCCCAAATCTAAACCTAACCCCAAATCTAAACCTAAAATCTAAACCTAACCCCAAATCTAAACCTAAAATCTAAACCTAACCCCAAGTCTAAACCTAACCCCAAATCTAAACCTAAAATCTAAACCTAACCCCAAATCCAAACCTAAAATCTAAACCTAACCCCAAATCTAAACCTAACCCCAAATCTAAACCTAAAATCTAAACCTAACCCCAAATCTAAACCTAACCCCAAATCTAAACCTAAAATCTAAACCTAACCCCAAATCTAAACCTAAAATCTAAACCTAAGCCCAAATCTAAACCTAACCCCAAATCTAAACCTAAAATCTAAACCTAAGCCCAAATCTAAACCTAAAATCTAAACCTAACCCCAAATCTAAACCTAAAATCTAAACCTAACCCCAAATATAAACCTAAAATCTAAACCTAACCCCAAATCTAAACCTAACCCCAAATCTAAACCTAAAATCTAAACCTAACCCCAAATCTAAACCTAAAATCTAAACCTAACCCCAAATCTAAAACTAACCCCAAATCTAAACCTAAAATCTAAACCTAACCCCAAATCTAAATCTAAAATCTAAACCTAACCCCAAATCTAAACCTAACCCCTAAACTAAACCTAAAATCTAAACCTAACCCCAAATCTAAACCTAAAATCTAAACCTAACCCCAAATCTAAACCTAATCCCAAATCTAAACCTAAAATCTAAACCTAACCCCAAATCTAAACCTAACCCCATATCTAAACCTAAAATCTAAACCTAACCCCAAATCTAAACCTAAAATCTAAACCTAACCCCAAATCTAAACCTAACCCCAAATCTAAACCTTAAATCTAAACCTAACCCCAAATCTAAACCTAAAATCTAAACCTAACCCCAAATCTAAACCTAAAATATAAACCTAACCCTAAATCTAAACCTAAAATCTAAACCTAACCCCAAATCTAAACCTAACCCCAAATCTAAACCTAACTCCAAATCTAAACCTCAAATCTAAACCTAACCCCAAATCTAAACCTAACCCCAAATCTAAACCTAACCCCTAATCTAAACCTAAAATCTAAACCTAACCCCAAATCTAAACCTAACATCTAAACCTAACCCCAAATCTAAACCTAAAATCTAAACCTAACCCCAAATCTAAACCTAAAATATAAACCTAACCCCAAGTCTAAACCTAACCCCAAATCTAAACCTAAAATCTAAACCTAACCCCAAATCCAAACCTAAAATCTAAACCTAACCCCAAATCTAAACCTAACCCCAAATCTAAACCTAAAATCTAAACCTAACCCCAAATCTAAACCTAACCCCAAATCTAAACCTAAAATCTAAACCTAACCCCAAATCTAAACCTAAAATCTAAACCTAACCCCAAATCTAAACCTAACCCCAAATCTAAACCTAAAATCTAAACCTAACCCCAAATCTAAACCTAAAATCTAAACCTAACCCCAAATCTAAACCTAACCCCAAATCTAAACCTAAAATCTAAACCTAACCCCAAATCTAAACCTAACCCCAAATCTAAACCTTACCCCAAATATAAACCTAAAATCTAAACCTAACCCCAAATCTAAACCTAAAATCTAAACCTAACCCCAAATCTAAACCTAAAATCTAAACCTAACCCCAAATCTAAACCTAAAATCTAAACCTAACCCCAAATCTAAACCTAACCCCAAATCTAAACCTTAAATCTAAACCTAACCCCAAATCTAAACCTAAAATCTAAACCTAACCCCAAATCTAAACCTAACCCCAAATCTAAACCTAAAATCTAAACCTAACCCCAAATCTAAACCTAAAATCTAAAACTAACCCCAAATCTAAACCTAAAATCTAAACCTAACACCAAATCTAAACCTAACCCCAAATCTAAACCTAAAATCTAAACCTAACCCCAAATCTAAACCTAAAATCTAAACCTAACCCCAAATCTAAACCTAACCCCAAATCTAAACCTAAAATCTAAACCTAACCCCAAATCTAAACCTAAAATCTAAACCTAACCCCAAATCTGAACCTAAAATCTAAACCTAACCCGAAATCTGAACCTAAAATCTAAACCTAACCCCAAATCTAAACCTAACATCTAAACCTAACCCCAAATCTAAACCTAACCCAAAATCTAAACCTAAAATCTAAACCTAACCCCAAATCTAAACCCCAAATCTAAACCTAAAATCTAAAGCTAACCCCAAATCTAAACCTAAAATCTAAACCTAACCCCAAATCTAAACCTAAAATCTAAACTTAACCCCAAATCTAAACCTAACTCCAAATCTAAACCTCAAATCTAAACCTAACCCCAAATCTAAACCTAACCCCTAATCTAAACCTAAAATCTAAACCTAACCCCAAATCTAAACCTAACATCTAAACCTAACCCCAAATCTAAACCTAACCCCAAATCTAAACCTAAAATCTAAACCTAACCCCAAATCTAAACCTAAAATCTAAACCTAACCCCAAATCTAAACCTAACCCCAAATCTAAACCTAAAATCTAAACCTAAGCCCAAATCTAAACCTAAAATCTAAACCTAACCCCAAATCTAAACCTAAAATCTAAACCTAACCCCAAATATAAACCTAAAATCTAAACCTAACCCCAAATCTAAACCTAACCCCAAATCTAAACCTAAAATCTAAACCTAACCCCAAATCTAAACCTAAAATCTAAACCTAACCCCAAATCTAAAACTAACCCCAAATCTAAACCTAAAATCTAAACCTAACCCCAAATCTAAATCTAAAATCTAAACCTAACCCCAAATCTAAACCTAACCCCTAAACTAAATCTAAAATCTAAACCTAACCCCAAATCTAAACCTAAAATCTAAACCTAACCCCAAATCTAAACCTAATCCCAAATCTAAACCTAAAATCTAAACCTAACCCCAAATCTAAACCTAACCCCATATCTAAACCTAAAATCTAAACCTAACCCCAAATCTAAACCTAAAATCTAAACCTAACCCCAAATCTAAACCTTACCCCAAATATAAACCTAAAATCTAAACCTAACCCCAAATCTAAACCTAAAATCTAAACCTAACCCCAAATCTAAACCTAAAATCTAAACCTAACCCCAAATCTAAACCTAAAATCTAAACCTAACCCCAAATCTAAACCTAACCCCAAATCTAAACCTTAAATCTAAACCTAACCCCAAATCTAAACCTAAAATCTAAACCTAACACCAAATCTAAACCTAACCCCTAATCTAAACCTAAAATCTAAACCTAACCCCAAATCTAAACCTAAAATCTAAACCTAACCCCAAATCTAAACCTAACCCCTAATCTAAACCTAAAATCTAAACCTAACCCCAAATGTAAACCTAACATCTAAACCTAACCCCAAATCTAAACCTAACCCCAAATCTAAACCTAAAATCTAAACCTAACCCCAAATCTAAACCTAAAATCTAAACCTAACCCCAAGTCTAAACCTAACCCCAAATCTAAACCTAAAATCTAAACCTAACCCCAAATCCAAACCTAAAATCTAAACCTAACCCCAAATCTAAACCTAACCCCAAATCTAAACCTAAAATCTAAACCTAACCCCAAATCTAAACCTAACCCCAAATCTAAACCTAAAATCTAAACCTAACCCCAAATCTAAACCTAAAATCTAAACCTAAGCCCAAATCTAAACCTAACCCCAAATCTAAACCTAAAATCTAAACCTAACCCCAAATCTAAACCTAAAATCTAAACCTAACCCCAAATCTAAACCTAAAATCTAAACCTAACCCCAAATCTAAACCTAAAATCTAAACCTAACCCCAAATCTAAACCTAAAATCTAAACCTAACCCCAAATCTAAACCTAAAATCTAAACCTAACCCCAAATCTAAACCTAAAATCTAAACCTAACCCCAAATCTAAACCTAAAACCTAAACCTAACCCCAAATCTAAACCTAACCCCAAATCTAAACCTAAAATCTAAACCTAACCCCAAATCTAAACCTAACCCCAAATCTAAACCTTAAATCTAAACCTAACCCCAAATCTAAACCTAAAATCTAAACCTAACCCCAAATCTAAACCTAACCCCAAATCTAAACCTAAACTCTAAACCTAACCCCAAATCTAAACCTAAAATCTAAAACTAACCCCAAATCTAAACCTAAAATCTAAACCTAACACCAAATCTAAACCTAACCCCAAATCTAAACCTAAAATCTAAACCTAACCCCAAATCTAAACCTAAAATCTAAACCTAACCCCAAATCTAAACCTAACCCCAAATCTAAACCTAAAATCTAAACCTAACCCCAAATCTAAACCTAACCCCAAATCTAAACCTAAAATCTAAACCTAACCCCAAATCTAAACCTAACCCCATATCTAAACCTAAAATCTAAACCTAACCCCAAATCTAAACCTAAAATCTAAACCTAACACCTAATCTAAACCTTACCCCAAATATAAACCTAAAATCTAAACCTAACCCCAAATATAAACCTAAAATCTAAACCTAACCCCAAATCTAAACCAAAAATCTAAACCTAACCCCAAATCTAAACCTAAAATCTAAACCTAACCCCAAATCTAAACCTAACCCCAAATCTAAACCTTAAATCTAAACCTAACCCCAAATCTAAACCTAAAATCTAAACCTAACCCCAAATCCAAACCTAACCCCAAATCTAAACCTAAAATCTAAACCTAACCCCAAATCTAAACCTAAAATCTAAACCTAACCCCAAATCTAAACCTAACCCCAAATCTAAACCTAAAATCTAAACCTAACCCCAAATCTAACCCTAAAATCTAAACCTAACCCCAAATCTAAACCCCAAATCTAAACCTAACCCCAAATCTAAACCCCAAATCTAAACCTAAAATCTAAACCTAACCCCAAATCTAAACCTAAAATCTAAACCTAACCCCAAATCTGAACCTAAAATCTAAACCTAACCCGAAATCTGAACCTAAAATCTAAACCTAACCCCAAATCTAAACCTAAAATCTAAACCTAACCCCAAATCTAAACCTAACCCCAAATCTAAACCTAACTCCAAATCTAAACCTCAAATCTAAACCTAACCCCAAATCTAAACCTAACCCCAAATCTAAACCTAACCCCTAATCTAAACCTAAAATCTAAACCTAAGCCCAAATCTAAACCTAACATCTAAACCTAACCCCAAATCTAAACCTAACCCCAAATCTAAACCTAAAATCTAAACCTAACCCCAAATCTAAACCTAAAATCTAAACCTAACCCCAAGTCTAAACCTAACCCCAAATCTAAACCTAAAATCTAAACCTAACCCCAAATCCAAACCTAAAATCTAAACCTAACCCCAAATCTAAACCTAACCCCAAATCTAAACCTAAAATCTAAACCTAACCCCAAATCTAAACCTAACCCCAAATCTAAACCTAAAATCTAAACCTAACCCCAAATCTAAACCTAAAATCTAAACCTAACCCCAAATCTAAACCTAAAATCTAAACCTAACCCCAAATCTAAACCTAAAATCTAAACCTAACCCCAAATCTAAACCTAACCCCAAATCTAAACCTAAAATCTAAACCTAACCCCAAATCTAAACCTAACCCCAAATCTAAACCTAAAATCTAAACCTAACCCCAAATCTAAACCTAAAATCTAAACCTAACCCCAAATCTAAACCTAACCCCTAAACTAAACCTAAAATCTAAACCTAACCCCAAATCTAAACCTAAAATCTAAACCTAACCCCAAATCTAAACCTAAAATCTAAACCTAACCCCAAATCTAAACCTAACCCCATATCTAAACCTAAAATCTAAACCTAACCCCAAATCTAAACCTAAAATCTAAACCTAACCCCAAATCTAAACCTTACCCCAAATATAAACCTAAAATCTAAACCTAACCCCAAATCTAAACCTAAAATCTAAACCTAACCCCAAATCTAAACCTAAAATCTAAACCTAACCCCAAATCTAAACCTAAAATCTAAACCTAACCCCAAATCTAAACCTAACCCCAAATCTAAACCTTAAATCTAAACCTAACCCCAAATCTAAACCTAACCCCAAATCTAAACCTAAAATCTAAACCTAACCCCAAATCTAAACCTAAAATCTAAAACTAACCCCAAATCCAAACCTAAAATCTAAACCTAACACCAAATCTAAACCTAACCCCAAATCTAAACCTAAAATCTAAACCTAACCCCAAATCTAAACCTAAAATCTAAACCTAACCCCAAATCTAAACCTAACCCCAAATCTAAACCTAAAATCTAAACCTAACCCCAAATCTAAACCTAAAATCTAAACCTAACCCCAAATCTAAACCTAACCCCAAATCTAAACCTAAAATCTAAACCTAACCCCAAATCTAAACCTAAAATCTAAACCTAACCCCAAATCTAAACCTAACCCCAAATCTAAACCTAAAATCTAAACCTAACCCCAAATCTAACCCTAAAATCTAAACCTAACCCCAAATCTAAACCTAAAATCTAAACCTAACCCCAAATCTAAACCCCAAATCTAAACCTAAAATCTAAACCTAACCCCAAATCTAAACCTAAAATCTAAACCTAACCCCAAATCTGAACCTAAAATCTAAACCTAACCCGAAATCTGAACCTAAAATCTAAACCTAACCCCAAATCTAAACCTAAAATCTAAACCTAACCCCAAATCTAAACCTAACCCCAAATCTAAACCTAAAATCTAAACCTAACCCCAAATCTAAACCCCAAATCTAAACCTAAAATCTAAACCTAACCCCAAATCTAAACCCAAGCCCAAATCTTAACCTAAAATCTAAACCTAACCCCAAATCTAAACCTAAAATCTAAACCTAACCCCAAATCTAAACCTAAAATCTAAACTTAACCCCAAATCTAAACCTAACTCCAAATCTAAACCTCAAATCTAAACCTAACCCCAAATCTAAACCTAACCCCTAATCTAAACCTAAAATCTAAACCTAACCCCAAATCTAAACCTAACATCTAAACCTAACCCCAAATCTAAACCTAACCCCAAATCTAAACCTAAAATCTAAACCTAACCCCAAATCTAAACCTAAAATCTAAACCTAACCCCAAGTCTAAACCTAACCCCAAATCTAAACCTAAAATCTAAACCTAACCCCAAATCCAAACCTAAAATCTAAACCTAACCCCAAATCTAAACCTAACCCCAAATCTAAACCTAAAATCTAAACCTAACCCCAAATCTAAACCTAAAATCTAAACCTAACCCCAAATCTAAACCTTACCCCAAATCTAAACCTAAAATCTAAACCTAAGCCCAAATCTAAACCTAAAATCTAAACCTAACCCCAAATCTAAACCTAACCCCAAATCTAAACCTAAAATCTAAACCTAACCCCAAATCTAAACCTAAAATGTAAACCTAACCCCAAATCTAAACCTAACCCCAAATCTAAACCTAAAATCTAAACCTAAGCCCAAATCTAAACCTAAAATATAAACCTAACCCCAAATCTAAACCTAAAATCTAAACCTAACCCCAAATATAAACCTAAAATCTAAACCTAACCCCAAATCTAAACCTAACCCCAAATCTAAACCTAAAATCTAAACCTAACCCCAAATCTAAACCTAAAATCTAAACCTAACCCCAAATCTAAAACTAACCCCAAATCTAAACCTAAAATCTAAACCTAACCCCAAATCTAAATCTAAAATCTAAACCTAACCCCAAATCTAAACCTAACCCCTAAACTAAACCTAAAATCTAAACCTAACCCCAAATCTAAACCTAAAATCTAAACCTAACCCCAAATCTAAACCTAACCCCAAATCTAAACCTAAAATCTAAACCTAACCCCAAATCTAAACCTAACCCCATATCTAAACCTAAAATCTAAACCTAACCCCAAATCTAAACCTAAAATCTAAACCTAACCCCAAATCTAAACCTTACCCCAAATATAAACCTAAAATCTAAACCTAACCCCAAATCTAAACCTAAAATCTAAACCTAACCCCAAATCTAAACCTAAAATCTAAACCTAACCCCAAATCTAAACCTAAAATCTAAACCTAACCCCAAATCTAAACCTAACCCCAAATCTAAACCTAAAATCTAAACCTAACCCCAAATCTAAACCTAACCCCAAATCTAAACCTAACCCCAAATCTAAACCTAAAATCTAAACCTAACCCCAAATCTAAACCTAAAATCTAAACCTAACCCCAAATCTAAACCTAACCCCAAATCTAAACCTAAAATCTAAACCTAACCCCAAATCTAAACCTAAAATCTAAACCTAACCCCAAATCTAAACCTAACCCCAAATCTAAACCTAAAATCTAAACCTAACCCCAAATCTAAACCTAAAATCTAAACCTAACCCCAAATCTAAACCTAACCCCAAATCTAAACCTAAAATCTAAACCTAACCCCAAATCTAAACCTAACCCCAAATCTAAACCTAAAATCTAAACCTAACCCCAAATCTAAACCTAAAATCTAAACCTAACCCCAAATCTAAACCTAAAATCTAAACCTAACCCCAAATCTAAACCTAACCCCAAATCTAAACCTAAAATCTAAACCTAACCCCAAATCTAAACCTAAAATCTAAACCTAACCCCAAATCTAAACCTAAAATCTAAACCTAACCCCAAATCTAAACCCCAAATCTAAACCTAACCCCAAATCTAAAACCCAAATCTTAACCTAAAATCTAAACCTAACCCCAAATCTAAACCTAAAATCTAAACCTAACCCCTAATCTAAACCTAAAATCTAAACCTAACCCCAAATCTAAACCTAAAATCTAAACCTAACCCCAAATCTAAACCTAACCCCAAATCTAAACCTAAAATCTAAACCTAACCCCAAATCTAAACCTAACCCCATATCTAAACCTAAAATCTAAACCTAACCCCAAATCTAAACCTAACCCCAAATCTAAAACTAAAATCTAAACCTAAAATCTAAACTTAACCCCAAATCTAAACCTAAAATCTAAACCTAACCCCAAGTCTAAACCTAACCCCAAATCTAAACCTAAAATCTAAACCTAACCCCAAATCTAAACCTAAAATCTAAACCTAACCCCAAATCTAAACCTAACCCCAAATCTAAACCTAAAATCTAAACCTAACCCCAAATCTAAACCTTACCCCAAATATAAACCTAAAATCTAAACCTAACCCCAAATCTAAACCTAAAATCTAAACCTAACCCCAAATCTAAACCTAAAATCTAAACCTAGCCCCAAATCTAAACCTAACCCCAAATCTAAACCTAAAATCTAAACCTAACCCCAAATCTAAACCTAACCCCAAATCTAAACCTAAAATCTAAACCTAACCCCAAATCTAAACCTAACCCCAAATCTAAACCTAAAATCTAATCCTAACCCCAAAGCTAAACCTTAAATCTAAACCTAAAATCTAAACCTAACCCCAAATTTAAACCTAAAATCTAAACCTAACCCCAAATCTAAACCTAAAATCTAAACCGAACCCCAAATCTAAACCTAACCCCAAATCTAAACCAAAAATCTAAACCTAAACCCAAATCTAAACCTAACCCCAAATCTAAACCTAAAATCTAAACCTAACCCCAAATCTAAACCTAACCCCAAATCTAAACCTAAAATCTAAACCTAACCCCAAGTCTAAACCTAACCCCATATCTAAACCTAAAATCTAAACCTAACCCCAAATCTAAACCTAAAATCTAAACCTAACCCCAAATCTAAACCTTACCCCAAATATAAACCTAAAATCTAAACCTAACCCCAAATCTAAACCTAAAATCTAAACCTAACCCCAAATCTAAACCTAAAATCTAAACCTAACCCCAAATCTAAACCTAAAATCTAAACTTAACCCCAAATCTAAACCTAAAATCTAAACCTAACCCCAAATCTAAACCTAACCCCAAATCTAAACCTTAAATCTAAACCTAACCCCAAATCTAAACCCAAAATCTAAACCTAACCCCAAATCTAAACCTAACCCCAAATCTAAACCTAAAATCTAAACCTAACCCCAAATCTAAACCTAAAATCTAAAACTAACCCCAAATCTAAACCTAAAATCTAAACCTAACACCAAATCTAAACCTAACCCCAAATCTAAACCTAAAATCTAAACCTAACCCCAAATCTAAACCTAAAATCTAAACCTAACCCCAAATCTAAACCTAACCCCAAATATAAACCTAACATCTAAACCTAACCCCAAATCTAAACCTAAAATCTAAACCTAACCCCAAATCTGAACCTAACCCCAAATCTAAACCTAAAATCTAAACCTAACCCCAAATCTAAACCTAAAATCTAAACCTAACCCCAAATCTAAACCTAACCACAATCTAAACCTAAAATCTAAACCTAACCCCAAATCTAACCCTAAAATCTAAACCTAACCCCAAATCTAAACCCCAAATCTAAACCTAACCCCAAATCTAAACCCCAAATCTAAACCTAAAATCTAAACCTAACCCCAAATCTAAACCTAAAATCTAAACCTAACCCCAAATCTGAACCTAAAATCTAAACCTAACCCGAAATCTGAACCTAAAATCTAAACCTAACCCCAAATCTAAAACTAAAATCTAAACCTAACCCCAAATCTAAACCTAACCCCAAATCTAAACCTAAAATCTAAACCTAACCCCAAATCTAAACCCCAAATCTAAGCCTAAAATCTAAACCTAACCCCAAATGTAAACCCAAGCCCAAATCTTAACCTAAAATCTAAACCTAACCCCAAATCTAAACCTAAAATCTAAACCTAACCCCAAATCTAAACCTAAAATCTAAACTTAACCCCAAATCTAAACCTAACTCCAAATCTAAACCTCAAATCTAAACCTAACCCCAAATCTAAACCTAAAATCTAAACCTAACCCCAAATCCAAACCTAAAATCTAAACCTAACCCCAAATCTAAACCTAACCCCAAATCTAAACCTGAAATCTAAACCTAACCCCAAATCTAAACCTAAAATCTAAACCTAACCCCAAATCTAAACCTAAAATCTAAACCTAACCCCAAGTCTAAACCTAACCCCAAATCTAAACCTAAAATCTAAACCTAACCCCAAATCCAAACCTAAAATCTAAACCTAACCCCAAATCTAAACCTAAAATCTAAACCTAACCCCAAATCTAAACCTAACCCCAAATCTAAACCTAACCCCAAATATAAGCCTAACCCCAAATCTAAACCTAACCCCAAATCTAAACCTAAAATCTAATCCTAACCCCAAAGCTAAACCTTAAATCTAAACCTAAAATCTAAACCTAACCCCAAATTTAAACCTAAAATCTAAACCTAACCCCAAATCTAAACCCCAAATCTAAACCTAACCCCAAATCTAAACCTAACCCCAAATCTAAACCAAAAATCTAAACCTAAACCCAAATCTAAACCTAACCCCAAATCTAAACCTAAAATCTAAACCTAACCCCAAATCTAAACCTAAAATCTAAACCTAACCCCAAATCTAAACCTAAAATCTAAACCTAACCCCAAGTCTAAACCTAACCCCAAATCTAAACCTAAAATCTAAACCTAACCCCAAATCTAAACCTAAAATCTAAACCTAACCCCAAATCTAAACCTAACCCCAAATCTAAACCTAAAATCTAAACCTAACCCCAAATCTAAACCTAAAATCTAAACCTAACCCCAAATCTAAACCTAACCCCAAATCTAAACCTAAAATCTAAACCTAACCCCAAATCTAAACCTAAAATCTAAACCTAACCCCAAATCTAAACCTAACCCCAAATCTAAACCTAAAATCTAAACCTAACCCCAAATCTAAACCTAAAATCTAAACCTAACCCCAAATCTAAACCTAACCCCAAATCTAAACCTAAAATCTAAACCTAACCCCAAATCTAAACCTAAAATCTAAACCTAACCCCAAATCTAAACCTAAAATCTAAACCTAACCCCAAATCTAAACCCCAAATCTAAACCTAAAATCTAAACCTAACCCCAAATCTAAACCTAAAATCTAAACCTAACCCCAAATCTGAACCTAAAATCTAAACCTAACCCGAAATCTGAACCTAAAATCTAAACCTAACCCCAAATCTAAACCTAAAATCTAAACCTAACCCCAAATCTAAACCTAACCCCAAATCTAAACCTAAAATCTAAACCTAACCCCAAATCTAAACCCCAAATCTAAACCTAAAATCTAAACCTAACCCCAAATCTAAACCCAAGCCCAAATCTTAACCTAAAATCTAAACCTAACCCCAAATCTAAACCTAAAATCTAAACCTAACCCCAAATCTAAACCTAAAATCTAAACTTAACCCCAAATCTAAACCTAACTCCAAATCTAAACCTCAAATCTAAACCTAACCCCAAATCTAAACCTAACCCCTAATCTAAACCTAAAATCTAAACCTAACCCCAAATCTAAACCTAACATCTAAACCTAACCCCAAATCTAAACCTAACCCCAAATCTAAACCTAAAATCTAAACCTAACCCCAAATCTAAACCTAAAATCTAAACCTAACCCCAAGTCTAAACCTAACCCCAAATCTAAACCTAAAATCTAAACCTAACCCCAAATCCAAACCTAAAATCTAAACCTAACCCCAAATCTAAACCTAACCCCAAATCTAAACCTAAAATCTAAACCTAACCCCAAATCTAAACCTAAAATCTAAACCTAACCCTAAATCTAAACCTAACCCCAAATCTAAACCTAAAATCTAAACCTAAGCCCAAATCTAAACCTAAAATCTAAACCTAACCCCAAATCTAAACCTAACCCCAAATCTAAACCTAAAATCTAAACCTAACCCCAAATCTAAACCTAAAATCTAAACCTAACCCCAAATCTAAACCTAACCCCAAATCTAAACCTAAAATCTAAACCTAAGCCCAAATCTAAACCTAAAATATAAACCTAACCCCAAATCTAAACCTAAAATCTAAACCTAACCCCAAATATAAACCTAAAATCTAAACCTAACCCCAAATCTAAACCTAACCCCAAATCTAAACCTAAAATCTAAACCTAACCCCAAATCTAAACCTAAAATCTAAACCTAACCCCAAATCTAAAACTAACCCCAAATCTAAACCTAAAATCTAAACCTAACCCCAAATCTAAATCTAAAATCTAAACCTAACCCCAAATATAAACCTAACCCCTAAACTAAACCTAAAATCTAAACCTAACCCCAAATCTAAACCTAAAATCTAAACCTAACCCCAAATCTAAACCTAACCCCAAATCTAAACCTAAAATCTAAACCTAACCCCAAATCTAAACCTAACCCCATATCTAAACCTAAAATCTAAACCTAACCCCAAATCTAAACCTAAAATCTAAACCTAACCCCAAATCTAAACCTTACCCCAAATATAAACCTAAAATCTAAACCTAACCCCAAATCTAAACCTAAAATCTAAACCTAACCCCAAATCTAAACCTAAAATCTAAACCTAACCCCAAATCTAAACCTAAAATCTAAACCTAACCCCAAATCTAAACCTAACCCCAAATCTAAACCTTAAATCTAAACCTAACCCCAAATCTAAACCTAAAATCTAAACCTAACCCCAAATCTAAACCTAACCCCAAATCTAAACCTAAAATCTAAACCTAACCCCAAATCTAAACCTAAAATCTAAACCTAACCCCAAGTCTAAACCTAACCCCAAATCTAAACCTAAAATCTAAACCTAACCCCAAATCTAAACCTAACCCCAAATCTAAACCTAAAATCTAAACCTAACCCCAAATCTAAACCTAAAATCTAAACCTAACCCCAAATCTAAACCTAACCCCAAATCTAAACCTAAAATCTAAACCTAACCCCAAATCTAAACCTAACCCCAAATCTAAACCTAAAATCTAAACCTAACCCCAAATCTAAACCTAAAATCTAAACCTAACCCCAAATCTAAACCTAACCCCAAATCTAAACCTAAAATATAAACCTAACCCCAAATCTAAACCTAACCCCAAATCTAAACCTAAAATCTAAACCTAACCCCAAATCTAAACCTAAAATCTAAACCTAACCCCAAATCTAAACCTAAAATCTAAACCTAACCCCAAATCTAAACCTAACCCCAAATCTAAACCTAAAATCTAAACCTAACCCCAAATCTAAACCTAAAATCTAAACCTAACCCCAAATCTAAACCTAAAATCTAAACCTAACCCCAAATCTAAACCCCAAATCTAAACCTAACCCCAAATCTAAAACCCAAATCTTAACCTAAAATCTAAACCTAACCCCAAATCTAAACCTAAAATCTAAACCTAACCCCAAATCTAAACCTAACCCCTAATCTAAACCTAAAATCTAAACCTAACCCCAAATCTAAACCTAAAATCTAAACCTAACCCCAAATCTAAACCTAACCCCAAATCTAAACCTAAAATCTAAACCTAACCCCAAATCTAAACCTAACCCCATATCTAAACCTAAAATCTAAACCTAACCCCAAATCTAAACCTAACCCCAAATCTAAAACTAAAATCTAAACCTAAAATCTAAACTTAACCCCAAATCTAAACCTAAAATCTAAACCTAACCCCAAGTCTAAACCTAACCCCAAATCTAAACCTAAAATCTAAACCTAACCCCAAATCTAAACCTAAAATCTAAACCTAACCCCAAATCTAAACCTAACCCCAAATCTAAACCTAAAATCTAAACCTAACCCCAAATCTAAACCTTACCCCAAATATAAACCTAAAATCTAAACCTAACCCCAAATCTAAACCTAAAATCTAAACCTAACCCCAAATCTAAACCTAAAATCTAAACCTAGCCCCAAATCTAAACCTAACCCCAAATCTAAACCTAAAATCTAAACCTAACCCCAAATCTAAACCTAACCCCAAATCTAAACCTAAAATCTAAACCTAACCCCAAATCTAAACCTAACCCCAAATCTAAACCTAAAATCTAATCCTAACCCCAAAGCTAAACCTTAAATCTAAACCTAAAATCTAAACCTAACCCCAAATTTAAACCTAAAATCTAAACCTAACCCCAAATCTAAACCTAAAATCTAAACCGAACCCCAAATCTAAACCTAACCCCAAATCTAAACCAAAAATCTAAACCTAAACCCAAATCTAAACCTAACCCCAAATCTAAACCTAAAATCTAAACCTAACCCCAAATCTAAACCTAACCCCAAATCTAAACCTAAAATCTAAACCTAACCCCAAGTCTAAACCTAACCCCATATCTAAACCTAAAATCTAAACCTAACCCCAAATCTAAACCTAAAATCTAAACCTAACCCCAAATCTAAACCTTACCCCAAATATAAACCTAAAATCTAAACCTAACCCCAAATCTAAACCTAAAATCTAAACCTAACCCCAAATCTAAACCTAAAATCTAAACCTAACGCCAAATCTAAACCTAAAATCTAAACCTAACCCCAAATCTAAACCTAACCCCAAATCTAAACCTTAAATCTAAACCTAACCCCAAATCTAAACCCAAAATCTAAACCTAACCCCAAATCTAAACCTAACCCCAAATCTAAACCTAAAATCTAAACCTAACCCCAAATCTAATCCTAAAATCTAAAACTAACCCCAAATCTAAACCTAAAATCTAAACCTAACACCAAATCTAAACCTAACCCCAAATCTAAACCTAAAATCTAAACCTAACCCCAAATCTAAACCTAAAATCTAAACCTAACCCCAAATCTAAACCTAACCCCAAATCTAAACCTAACATCTAAACCTAACCCCAAATCTATTCTAAACCTAAAATCTAAACCTAACCCCAAATCTGAACCTAACCCCAAATCTAAACCTAAAATCTAAACCTAACCCCAAATCTAAACCTAAAATCTAAACCTAACCCCAAATCTAAACCTAACCACAAATCTAAACCTAAAATCTAAACCTAACCCCAATCTAACCCTAAAATCTAAACTAACCCAAATCTAAACCCAAAATCTAAACCTAACCCAAATCTAAACCCCAAATCTAAACCTAAAATCTAAACCTAACCCCAAATCTAAACCTAAAATCTAAACCTTAACCCCAAATCTGAACCTAAAATCTAAACCTAACCTAAATCTGAACCTAAAATCTAAACCTAACCCAAATCTAAACTAAAATCTAAACCTAACCCCAAATCTAAACCTAACCCCAAATCTAAACCTAAAATCTAAACCTAACCCCAAATCTAAACCCCAAATCTAAGCCTAAAATCTAAACCTAACCCCAAATGTAAACCCAAGCCCAAATCTTAACCTAAAATCTAAACCTAACCCCAAATCTAAACCTAAAATCTAAACCTAACCCCAAATCTAAACCTAAAATCTAAACTTAACCCCAAATCTAAACCTAACTCCATATCTAAACCTCAAATCTAAACCTAACCCCAAATCTAAACCTAAAATCTAAACCTAACCCCAAATCATAACCTAAAATCTAAACCTAACCCCAAATCTAAACCTAACCCCAAATCTAAACCTAAAATCTAAACCTAACCCCAAATCTAAACCTAAATCTAAACCTAACCCCAAATCTAAACCTAAAATCTAAACCTAACCCCAAGTCTAAACCTAACCCCAAATCTAAACCTAAAATCTAAACCTAACCCCAAATCCAAACCTAAAATCTAAACCTAACCCCAAATCTAAACCTAAAATCTAAACCTAACCCCAAATCTAAACCTAACCCCAAATCTAAACCTAACCCCAAATCTAAACCTAACCCCAAATCTAAACCTAACCCCAAATCTAAACCTAAAATCTAATCCTAACCCCAAAGCTAAACCTTAAATCTAAACCTAAAATCTAAACCTAACCCCAAATTTAAACCTAAAATCTAAACCTAACCCCAAATCTAAACCCCAAATCTAAACCTAACCCCAAATCTAAACCTAACCCCAAATCTAAACCAAAAATCTAAACCTAAACCCAAATCTAAACCTAACCCCAAATCTAAACCTAAAATCTAAACCTAACCCAAATCTAAACCTAAAATCTAAACCTAACCCCAAATCTAAACCTAAAATCTAAACCTAACCCCAAGTCTAAACCTAACCCCAAATCTAAACCTAAAATCTAAACCTAACCCCAAATCTAAACCTAAAATCTAAACCTAACCCCAAATCTAAACCTAACCCCAAATCTAAACCTAAAATCTAAACCTAACCCCAAATCTAAACCTAAAATCTAAACCTAACCCCAAATCTAAACCTAACCCCAAATCTAAACCTAAAATCTAAACCTAACCCCAAATCTAAACCTAACCCCATATCTAAACCTAAAATCTAAACCTAACCCAAATCTAAACCTAAAATCTAAACCTAACCCCAAATCTAAACCTTACCCCAAATATAAACCTAAAATCTAAACCTAACCCCAAATCTAAACCTAAAATCTAAAACTAACCCCGAAATCTAAACCTAAAATCTAAACCTAAAATCTAAACCTAACCCCAAATCTAAACCTAAAATCTAAACCTAACCCCAAATCTAAACCTAAAATCTAAACCTAACCCCAAATCTAAACCTAACCCCAAATCTAAACCTAAAATCTAAACCTAACCCCAAATCTAACCCTAAAATCTAAACCTAACCCCAAATCTAAACCCCAAATCTAAACCTAAAATCTAAACCTAACCCCAAATCTAAACCTAAAATCTAAACCTAACCCCAAATCTGAACCTAAAATCTAAACCTAACCCGAAATCTGAACCTAAAATCTAAACCTAACCCCAAATCTAAACCTAAAATCTAAACCTAACCCCAAACCTAAACCTAACCCCAAATCTAAACCTAAAATCTAAACCTAACCCCAAATCTAAACCCCAAATCTAAGCCTAAAATCTAAACCTAACCCCAAATGTAAACCCAAGCCCAAATCTTAACCTAAAATCTAAACCTAACCCCAAATCTAAACCTAAAATCTAAACCTAACCCCAAATCTAAACCTAAAATCTAAACTTAACCCCAAATCTAAACCTAACTCCAAATCTAAATCTCAAATCTAAACCTAACCCCAAATCTAAACCTAACCCCAAATCTAAACCTAACCCCTAATCTAAACCTAAAATCTAAACCTAACCCCAAATCTAAACCTAACATCTAAAACTAACCCCAAATCTAAACCTAACCCCAAATCTAAACCTAAAATCTAAACCTAACCCCAAATCTAAACCTAAAATCTAAACCTAACCCCAAGTCAAAACCTAACCCCAAATCTAAACCTAAAATCTAAACCTAACCCCAAATCCAAACCTAAAATCTAAACCTAACCCCAAATCTAAACCTAACCCCAAATCTAAACCTAAAATCTAAACCTAACCCCAAATCTAAACCTAACCCCAAATCTAAACCTAAAATCTAAACCTAACCCCAAATCTAAACCTAAAATCTAAACCTAACCCCAAATCTAAACCTAACCCCAAATCTAAACCTAAAATCTAAACCTAACCCCAAATCTAAACCTAACCCCAAATCTAAACCTAAAATCTAAACCTAACCCCAAATCTAAACCTAAAATCTAAACCTAACCCCAACTCTAAACCTAACCCCAAATCTAAACCTAAAATATAAACCTAACCCCAAATCTAAACCTAACCCCAAATCTAAACCTAAAATCTAAACCTAACCCCAAATATAAACCTAAAATCTAAACCTAACCCCAAATATAAACCTAAAATCTAAACCTAACCCCAAATCTAAACCTAAAATCTAAACCTAACCCCAAATCTAAACCTAACCCCAAATCTAAACCTAAAATCTAAACCTAACCCCAAATCTAAACCTAAAATCTAAACCTAACCCCAAATCTAAACCTAACCCCTAAACTAAAACTATAATCTAAACCTAACCCCAAATCTAAACCTAAAATCTAAACCTAACCCCAAATCTAAACCTAACCCCAAATCTAAACCTAAAATCTAAACCTAACCCCAAATCTAAACGTAACCCCATATCTAAACCTAAAATCTAAACCTAACCCCAAATCTAAACCTAAAATCTAAACCTAACCCCAAATCTAAACCTTACCCCAAATATAAACCTAAACTCTAAACCTAACCCCAAATGTAAACCTAAAATCTAAACCTAACCCCAAATCTAAACCCCAAATCTAAACCTAAAATCTAAACCTAACTCCAAATGTAAACCCAAGCCCAAATCTTAACCTAAAATCTAAACCTAACCCCAAATCTAAACCTAAAATCTAAACCTAACCCCAAATCTAAACCTAAAATCTAAACTTAACCCCAAATCTAAACCTAACTCCAAATCTAAACCTCAAATCTAAACCTAACCCCAAATCTAACCCTAACCCCAAATCTAAACCTAACCCCAAATCTAAACCTAAAATCTAAACCTAACCCCAAATCTAAACCTAACATCTAAACCTAACCCCAAATCTAAACCTAACCCCAAATCTAAACCTAAAATCTAAACCTAACCCCAAATCTAAACCTAAAATCTAAACCTAACCCCAAATCTAAACCTAACCCCAAATCTAAAACCCAAATCTTAACCTAAAATCTAAACCTAACCCCAAATCTAAACCTAAAATCTAAACCTAACCCCAAATCTAAACCTAACCCCAAATCTAAACCTAAAATCTAAACCTAACCCCAAATCTAAACCTAAAATCTAAACCTAACCCCAAATCTAAACCTAACCCCAAATCTAAACCTAAAATCTAAACCTAACCCCAAATCTAAACCTAAAATCTAAACCTAACCCCAAATCTAAACCTAACCCCAAATCTAAACCTAAAATCTAAACCTAACACCAAATCTAAACCTAACCCCAAATCTAAACCTAAAATCTAAACCTAACCCCAAATCTAAACCTTACCCCAAATATAAACCTAAAATCTAAACCTAACCCCAAATCTAAACCTAAAATCTAAACCTAAACCCAAATCTAAACCTAACCCCAAATCTAAACCTAAAATCTAAACCTAACCCCAAATCTAAACCTAACCCCAAATCTAAACCTAAAATCTAAACCTAACCCCAAGTCTAAACCTAACCCCATATCTAAACCTAAAATCTAAACCTAACCCCAAATCTAAACCTAAAATCTAAACCTAACCCCAAATCTAAACCTTACCCCAAATATAAACCTAAAATCTAAACCTAACCCCAAATCTAAACCTAAAATCTAAACCTAACCCCAAATCTAAACCTAAAATCTAAACCTAACGCCAAATCTAAACCTAAAATCTAAACCTAACCCCAAATCTAAACCTAACCCCAAATCTAAACCTTAAATCTAAACCTAACCCCAAATCTAAACCCAAAATCTAAACCTAACCCCAAATCTAAACCTAACCCCAAATCTAAACCTAAAATCTAAACCTAACCCCAAATCTAATCCTAAAATCTAAAACTAACCCCAAATCTAAACCTAAAATCTAAACCTAACACCAAATCTAAACCTAACCCCAAATCTAAACCTAAAATCTAAACCTAACCCCAAATCTAAACCTAAAATCTAAACCTAACCCCAAATCTAAACCTAACCCCAAATCTAAACCTAACATCTAAACCTAACCCCAAATCTAAACCTAAAATCTAAACCTAACCCCAAATCTGAACCTAACCCCAAATCTAAACCTAAAATCTAAACCTAACCCCAAATCTAAACCTAAAATCTAAACCTAACCCCAAATCTAAACCTAACCACAAATCTAAACCTAAAATCTAAACCTAACCCCAAATCTAACCCTAAAATCTAAACCTAACCCCAAATCTAAACCCCAAATCTAAACCTAACCCCAAATCTAAACCCCAAATCTAAACCTAAAATCTAAACCTAACCCCAAATCTAAACCTAAAATCTAAACCTAACCCCAAATCTGAACCTAAAATCTAAACCTAACCCGAAATCTGAACCTAAAATCTAAACCTAACCCCAAATCTAAAACTAAAATCTAAACCTAACCCCAAATCTAAACCTAACCCCAAATCTAAACCTAAAATCTAAACCTAACCCCAAATCTAAACCCCAAATCTAAGCCTAAAATCTAAACCTAACCCCAAATGTAAACCCAAGCCCAAATCTTAACCTAAAATCTAAACCTAACCCCAAATCTAAACCTAAAATCTAAACCTAACCCCAAATCTAAACCTAAAATCTAAACTTAACCCCAAATCTAAACCTAACTCCAAATCTAAACCTCAAATCTAAACCTAACCCCAAATCTAAACCTAAAATCTAAACCTAACCCCAAATCCAAACCTAAAATCTAAACCTAACCCCAAATCTAAACCTAACCCCAAATCTAAACCTAAAATCTAAACCTAACCCCAAATCTAAACCTAAAATCTAAACCTAACCCCAAATCTAAACCTAAAATCTAAACCTAACCCCAAGTCTAAACCTAACCCCAAATCTAAACCTAAAATCTAAACCTAACCCCAAATCCAAACCTAAAATCTAAACCTAACCCCAAATCTAAACCTAAAATCTAAACCTAACCCCAAATCTAAACCTAACCCCAAATCTAAACCTAACCCCAAATATAAACCTAACCCCAAATCTAAACCTAACCCCAAATCTAAACCTAAAATCTAATCCTAACCCCAAAGCTAAACCTTAAATCTAAACCTAAAATCTAAACCTAACCCCAAATTTAAACCTAAAATCTAAACCTAACCCCAAATCTAAACCCCAAATCTAAACCTAACCCCAAATCTAAACCTAACCCCAAATCTAAACCAAAAATCTAAACCTAAACCCAAATCTAAACCTAACCCCAAATCTAAACCTAAAATCTAAACCTAACCCCAAATCTAAACCTAAAATCTAAACCTAACCCCAAATCTAAACCTAAAATCTAAACCTAACCCCAAGTCTAAACCTAACCCCAAATCTAAACCTAAAATCTAAACCTAACCCCAAATCTAAACCTAAAATCTAAACCTAACCCCAAATCTAAACCTAACCCCAAATCTAAACCTAAAATCTAAACCTAACCCCAAATCTAAACCTAAAATCTAAACCTAACCCCAAATCTAAACCTAACCCCAAATCTAAACCTAAAATCTAAACCTAACCCCAAATCTAAACCTAACCCCATATCTAAACCTAAAATCTAAACCTAACCCCAAATCTAAACCTAAAATCTAAACCTAACCCCAAATCTAAACCTTACCCCAAATATAAACCTAAAATCTAAACCTAACCCCAAATCTAAACCTAAAATCTAAAACTAACCCCAAATCTAAACCTAAAATCTAAACCTAAAATCTAAACCTAACCCCAAATCTAAACCTAAAATCTAAACCTAACCCCAAATCTAAACCTAAAATCTAAACCTAACCCCAAATCTAAACCTAACCCCAAATCTAAACCTAAAATCTAAACCTAACCCCAAATCTAACCCTAAAATCTAAACCTAACCCCAAATCTAAACCCCAAATCTAAACCTAACCCCAAATCTAAACCCCAAATCTAAACCTAAAATCTAAACCTAACCCCAAATCTAAACCTAAAATCTAAACCTAACCCCAAATCTGAACCTAAAATCTAAACCTAACCCGAAATCTGAACCTAAAATCTAAACCTAACCCCAAATCTAAACCTAAAATCTAAACCTAACCCCAAACCTAAACCTAACCCCAAATCTAAACCTAAAATCTAAACCTAACCCCAAATCTAAACCCCAAATCTAAGCCTAAAATCTAAACCTAACCCCAAATGTAAACCCAAGCCCAAATCTTAACCTAAAATCTAAACCTAACCCCAAATCTAAACCTAAAATCTAAACCTAACCCCAAATCTAAACCTAAAATCTAAACTTAACCCCAAATCTAAACCTAACTCCAAATCTAAACCTCAAATCTAAACCTAACCCCAAATCTAAACCTAACCCCTAATCTAAACCTAACCCCTAATCTAAACCTAAAATCTAAACCTAACCCCAAATCTAAACCTAACATCTAAAACTAACCCCAAATCTAAACCTAACCCCAAATCTAAACCTAAAATCTAAACCTAACCCCAAATCTAAACCTAAAATCTAAACCTAACCCCAAGTCAAAACCTAACCCCAAATCTAAACCTAAAATCTAAACCTAACCCCAAATCCAAACCTAAAATCTAAACCTAACCCCAAATCTAAACCTAACCCCAAATCTAAACCTAAAATCTAAACCTAACCCCAAATCTAAACCTAACCCCAAATCTAAACCTAAAATCTAAACCTAACCCCAAATCTAAACCTAAAATCTAAACCTAACCCCAAATCTAAACCTAACCCCAAATCTAAACCTAAAATCTAAACCTAACCCCAAATCTAAACCTAAAATCTAAACCTAACCCCAACTCTAAACCTAACCCCAAATCTAAACCTAAAATCTAAACCTAACCCCAACTCTAAACCTAACCCCAAATCTAAACCTAAAATATAAACCTAACCCCAAATCTAAACCTAACCCCAAATCTAAACCTAAAATCTAAACCTAACCCCAAATATAAACCTAAAATCTAAACCTAACCCCAAATCTAAACCTAAAATCTAAACCTAACCCCAAATCTAAACCTAACCCCAAATCTAAACCTAAAATCTAAACCTAACCCCAAATCTAAACCTAAAATCTAAACCTAACCCCAAATCTAAACCTAACCCCTAAACTAAAACTATAATCTAAACCTAACCCCAAATCTAAACCTAAAATCTAAACCTAACCCCAAATCTAAACCTAACCCCAAATCTAAACCTAAAATCTAAACCTAACCCCAAATCTAAACGTAACCCCATATCTAAACCTAAAATCTAAACCTAACCCCAAATCTAAACCTAAAATCTAAACCTAACCCCAAATCTAAACCTTACCCCAAATATAAACCTAAACTCTAAACCTAACCCCAAATGTAAACCTAAAATCTAAACCTAACCCCAAATCTAAACCCCAAATCTAAACCTAAAATCTAAACCTAACTCCAAATGTAAACCCAAGCCCAAATCTTAACCTAAAATCTAAACCTAACCCCAAATCTAAACCTAAAATCTAAACCTAACCCCAAATCTAAACCTAAAATCTAAACTTAACCCCAAATCTAAACCTAACTCCAAATCTAAACCTCAAATCTAAACCTAACCCCAAATCTAAACCTAACCCCAAATCTAAACCTAACCCCAAATCTAAACCTAAAATCTAAACCTAACCCCAAATCTAAACCTAACATCTAAACCTAACCCCAAATCTAAACCTAACCCCAAATCTAAACCTAAAATCTAAACCTAACCCCAAATCTAAACCTAAAATCTAAACCTAACCCCAAATCTAAACCTAAAATCTAAACCTAACCCCAAATCTAAACCTAACCCCAAATCTAAAACCCAAATCTTAACCTAAAATCTAAACCTAACCCCAAATCTAAACCTAAAATCTAAACCTAACCCCAAATCTAAACCTAACCCCAAATCTAAACCTAAAATCTAAACCTAACCCCAAATCTAAACCTAAAATCTAAACCTAACCCCAAATCTAAACCTAACCCCAAATCTAAACCTAAAATCTAAACCTAACCCCAAATCTAAACCTAAAATCTAAACCTAACCCCAAATCTAAACCTAACCCCAAATCTAAACCTAAAATCTAAACCTAACACCAAATCTAAACCTAACCCCAAATCTAAACCTAAAATCTAAACCTAACCCCAAATCTAAACCTAAAATCTAAACCTAACCCCAAATCTAAACCTAACCCCAAATCTAAACCTAAAATCTAAACCTAACCCCAAATCTAAACCTAAAATCTAAACCTAACCCCAAATCTAAACCTAAAATCTAAACCTAACCCCAAATCTAAACCTAAAATCTAAACGTAACCCCAAATCTAAACCTAACCCCAAATCTAAACCTAACCCCAAATCCAAACCTAAAATCTAAACCTAACCCCAAATCTAAACCTAAAATCTAAACCTAACCCAAAATCTAAACCTAAAATCTAAACCAAAAATCTAAACCTAACCCCAAATTTAAACCTAAAATCTAAACCTAACCCCAAATCTAAACCTAAAATCTAAACCTAACCCCAAATCTAAACCTAAAATCTAAACCTAACCCCAAGTCTAAACCTAACCCCAAATCTAAACCTAAAATCTAAACCTAACCCCAAATCCAAACCTAAAATCTAAACCTAACCCCAAATCTAAACCTAACCCCAAATCTAAACCTAAAATCTAAACCTAACCCCAAATCTAAACCTAAAATCTAAACCTAACCCCAAATCTAAACCTAACCCCAAATCTAAACCTAAAATCTAAACCTAACCCCAAATCTAAACCTAAAATCTAAACCTAACCCCAAATCTAAACCTAACCCCAAATCTAAACCTAAAATCTAAACCTAAGCCCAAATCTAAACCTAACCCCAAATCTAAAACTAAAATCTAAACCTAACCCCAAATCTAAACCTAAAATCTAAACCTAACCCCAAATTTAAATCTAACACCAAATCTAAACCTAAAATCTAAACCTAACCCCAAATCTAAACCTTACCCCAAATCTAAAACTAAAATCTAAACCTAACCCCAAATCTAAACCTAAAATCTAAACCTAACCCAAATCTAAACCTAAAATCTAAACCTAACCCCAAATCTAAACCTAAAATCTAAACCTAACACCAAATCTAAACCTAACCCCAAATCTAAACCTAAAATCTAAACTTAACCCCAAATCTAAACCTAAAATCTAAACCTAACCCCAAATCTAAACCTAACCCCAAATCTAAACCTAAAATCTAAACCTAACCCCAAATCTAAACCTAAAATCTAAACCTAACCCCAAGTCTAAACCTAACCCCAAATCTAAACCTAAAATATAAACCTAACCCCAAATCTAAACCTAACCCCAAATCTAAACCTAAAATCTAAACCTAACCCCAAATCTAACCCTAAAATCTAAACCTAACCCCAAATCTAAACCCCAAATCTAAACCTAAAATCTAAACCTAACCCCAAATCTAAACCTAACCCCATATCTAAACCTAAAATCTAAACCTAACCCCAAATCTAAACCTAAAATCTAAACCTAACCCCAAATCTAAACCTTACCCCAAATCTAAACCTAAAATCTAAACCTAACCCCAAATGTAAACCTAAAATCTAAACCTAACCCCAAATCTAAACCCCAAATCTAAACCTAAAATCTAAACCTAACTCCAAATGTAAACCCAATCCCAAATCTTAACCTAAAATCTAAACCTAACCCCAAATCTAAACCTAAAATCTAAACCTAACCCCAAATCTAAACCTAAAATCTAAACTTAACCCCAAATCTAAACCTAACTCCAAATCTAAACCTCAAATCTAAACCTAACCCCAAATCTAAACCTAACCCCAAATCTAAACCTAACCCCAAATCTAAACCTAAAATCTAAACCTAACCCCAAACTTAAACCTAAAATCTAAACCTAACCCCAAATCTAAACCTAACCCCAAATCTAAACCTAAAATCTAAACCTAACCCCAAATCTAAACCTAAAATCTAAACCTAACCCCAAATCCAAACCTAAAATCTAAACCTAACCCCAAATCTAAACCTAAAATCTAAACCTAACCCCAAATCTAAACCTAAAATCTAAACCTAACCCCAAATCTAAACCTAACCCCAAATCTAAACCTAAAATCTAAACCTAACCCCAAATCTAAACCTAAAATCTAAACCTAACCCCAAATCTAAACCTAACCCCAAATCTAAACCTAAAATCTAAACCTAACCCCAAATCTAAACCTAAAATCTAAACCTAACCCCAAATCTAAACCTAACCCCAAATCTAAACCTAAAATCTAAACCTAAACCCAAATCTAAACCTAACCCCAAATCTAAACCTAAAATCTAAACCTAACCCCAAATCTAAACCTAAAATCTAAACCTAACCCCAAATCTAAACCTAACCCCAAATCTAAACCTAAAATCTAAACCTAACCCCAAATCTAAACCTAAAATCTAAACCTAACCCCAAATCTAAACCTAAAATCTAAACGTAACCCCAAATCTAAACCTAACCCCAAATCTAAACCTAACCCCAAATCCAAACCTAAAATCTAAACCTAACCCCAAATCTAAACCTAAAATCTAAACCTAACCCAAAATCTAAACCTAAAATCTAAACCAAAAATCTAAACCTAACCCCAAATTTAAACCTAAAATCTAAACCTAACCCCAAATCTAAACCTAAAATCTAAACCTAACCCCAAATCTAAACCTAAAATCTAAACCTAACCCCAAATCTAAACCTAACCCCAAATCTAAACCTAAAATCTAAACCTAACCCCAAATCTAAACCTAAAATCTAAACCTAACCCCAAATCTAAACCTAACCCCAAATCTAAACCTAAAATCTAAACCTAAGCCCAAATCTAAACCTAACCCCAAATCTAAACCTAAAATCTAAACCTAACCCCAAATCTAAACCTAAAATCTAAACCTAACCCCAAATCTAAACCTAACCCCAAATCTAAACCTAAAATCTAAACCTAAGCCCAAATCTAAACCTAACCCCAAATCTAAACCTAAAATCTAAACCTAACCCCAAATCTAAACCTAAAATCTAAACCTAACCCCAAATCTAAACCTAACCCCAAATCTAAACCTAAAATCTAAACCTAACCCCAAATCTAAACCTAAAATCTAAACCTAACCCCAAATCTAAACCTAAAATCTAAACCTAACCCCAAATCTAAACCTAAAATCTAAACGTAACCCCAAATCTAAACCTAACCCCAAATCTAAACCTAACCCCAAATCCAAACCTAAAATCTAAACCTAACCCCAAATCTAAACCTAAAATCTAAACCTAACCCAAAATCTAAACCTAAAATCTAAACCAAAAATCTAAACCTAACCCCAAATTTAAACCTAAAATCTAAACCTAACCCCAAATCTAAACCTAAAATCTAAACCTAACCCCAAATCTAAACCTAAAATCTAAACCTAACCCCAAGTCTAAACCTAACCCCAAATCTAAACCTAAAATCTAAACCTAACCCCAAATCCAAACCTAAAATCTAAACCTAACCCCAAATCTAAACCTAACCCCAAATCTAAACCTAAAATCTAAACCTAACCCCAAATCTAAACCTAAAATCTAAACCTAACCCCAAATCTAAACCTAACCCCAAATCTAAACCTAAAATCTAAACCTAACCCCAAATCTAAACCTAAAATCTAAACCTAACCCCAAATCTAAACCTAACCCCAAATCTAAACCTAAAATCTAAACCTAAGCCCAAATCTAAACCTAACCCCAAATCTAAAACTAAAATCTAAACCTAACCCCAAATCTAAACCTAAAATCTAAACCTAACCCCAAATTTAAATCTAACACCAAATCTAAACCTAAAATCTAAACCTAACCCCAAATCTAAACCTTACCCCAAATCTAAAACTAAAATCTAAACCTAACCCCAAATCTAAACCTAAAATCTAAACCTAACCCAAATCTAAACCTAAAATCTAAACCTAACCCCAAATCTAAACCTAAAATCTAAACCTAACACCAAATCTAAACCTAACCCCAAATCTAAACCTAAAATCTAAACTTAACCCCAAATCTAAACCTAAAATCTAAACCTAACCCCAAATCTAAACCTAACCCCAAATCTAAACCTAAAATCTAAACCTAACCCCAAATCTAAACCTAAAATCTAAACCTAACCCCAAGTCTAAACCTAACCCCAAATCTAAACCTAAAATATAAACCTAACCCCAAATCTAAACCTAACCCCAAATCTAAACCTAAAATCTAAACCTAACCCCAAATCTAACCCTAAAATCTAAACCTAACCCCAAATCTAAACCCCAAATCTAAACCTAAAATCTAAACCTAACCCCAAATCTAAACCTAACCCCATATCTAAACCTAAAATCTAAACCTAACCCCAAATCTAAACCTAAAATCTAAACCTAACCCCAAATCTAAACCTTACCCCAAATCTAAACCTAAAATCTAAACCTAACCCCAAATGTAAACCTAAAATCTAAACCTAACCCCAAATCTAAACCCCAAATCTAAACCTAAAATCTAAACCTAACTCCAAATGTAAACCCAATCCCAAATCTTAACCTAAAATCTAAACCTAACCCCAAATCTAAACCTAAAATCTAAACCTAACCCCAAATCTAAACCTAAAATCTAAACTTAACCCCAAATCTAAACCTAACTCCAAATCTAAACCTCAAATCTAAACCTAACCCCAAATCTAAACCTAACCCCAAATCTAAACCTAACCCCAAATCTAAACCTAAAATCTAAACCTAACCCCAAACTTAAACCTAAAATCTAAACCTAACCCCAAATCTAAACCTAACCCCAAATCTAAACCTAAAATCTAAACCTAACCCCAAATCTAAACCTAAAATCTAAACCTAACCCCAAATCCAAACCTAAAATCTAAACCTAACCCCAAATCTAAACCTAAAATCTAAACCTAACCCCAAATCTAAACCTAAAATCTAAACCTAACCCCAAATCTAAACCTAACCCCAAATCTAAACCTAAAATCTAAACCTAACCCCAAATCTAAACCTAAAATCTAAACCTAACCCCAAATCTAAACCTAAAATCTAAACCTAACCCCAAATCTAAACCTAAAATCTAAACCTAACCCCAAATCTAAACCTAACCCCAAATCTAAACCTAAAATCTAAACCTAAACCCAAATCTAAACCTAACCCCAAATCTAAACCTAAAATCTAAACCTAACCCCAAATCTAAACCTAAAATCTAAACCTAACCCCAAATCTAAACCTAACCCCAAATCTAAACCTAAAATCTAAACCTAACCCCAAATCTAAACCTAAAATCTAAACCTAACCCCAAATCTAAACCTAAAATCTAAACGTAACCCCAAATCTAAACCTAACCCCAAATCTAAACCTAACCCCAAATCCAAACCTAAAATCTAAACCTAACCCCAAATCTAAACCTAAAATCTAAACCTAACCCAAAATCTAAACCTAAAATCTAAACCAAAAATCTAAACCTAACCCCAAATTTAAACCTAAAATCTAAACCTAACCCCAAATCTAAACCTAAAATCTAAACCTAACCCCAAATCTAAACCTAAAATCTAAACCTAACCCCAAATCTAAACCTAACCCCAAATCTAAACCTAAAATCTAAACCTAACCCCAAATCTAAACCTAAAATCTAAACCTAACCCCAAATCTAAACCTAACCCCAAATCTAAACCTAAAATCTAAACCTAAGCCCAAATCTAAACCTAACCCCAAATCTAAAACTAAAATCTAAACCTAACCCCAAATCTAAACCTAAAATCTAAACCTAACCCCAAATTTAAATCTAACACCAAATCTAAACCTAAAATCTAAACCTAACCCCAAATCTAAACCTTACCCCAAATCTAAAACTAAAATCTAAACCTAACCCCAAATCTAAACCTAAAATCTAAACCTAACCCAAATCTAAACCTAAAATCTAAACCTAACCCCAAATCTAAACCTAAAATCTAAACCTAACACCAAATCTAAACCTAACCCCAAATCTAAACCTAAAATCTAAACTTAACCCCAAATCTAAACCTAAAATCTAAACCTAACCCCAAATCTAAACCTAACCCCAAATCTAAACCTAAAATCTAAACCTAACCCCAAATCTAAACCTAAAATCTAAACCTAACCCCAAGTCTAAACCTAACCCCAAATCTAAACCTAAAATATAAACCTAACCCCAAATCTAAACCTAAAATCTAAACCTAACCCCAAATCTAACCCTAAAATCTAAACCTAACCCCAAATCTAAACCCCAAATCTAAACCTAAAATCTAAACCTAACCCCAAATCTAAACCTAACCCCATATCTAAACCTAAAATCTAAACCTAACCCCAAATCTAAACCTAAAATCTAAACCTAACCCCAAATCTAAACCTTACCCCAAATCTAAACCTAAAATCTAAACCTAACCCCAAATGTAAACCTAAAATCTAAACCTAACCCCAAATCTAAACCCCAAATCTAAACCTAAAATCTAAACCTAACTCCAAATGTAAACCCAATCCCAAATCTTAACCTAAAATCTAAACCTAACCCCAAATCTAAACCTAAAATCTAAACCTAACCCCAAATCTAATCCTAAAATCTAAACTTAACCCCAAATCTAAACCTAACTCCAAATCTAAACCTCAAATCTAAACCTAACCCCAAATCTAAACCTAACCCCAAATCTAAACCTAACCCCAAATCTAAACCTAAAATCTAAACCTAACCCCAAACTTAAACCTAAAATCTAAACCTAACCCCAAATCTAAACCTAACCCCAAATCTAAACCTAAAATCTAAACCTAACCCCAAATCTAAACCTAAAATCTAAACCTAACCCCAAATCCAAACCTAAAATCTAAACCTAACCCCAAATCTAAACCTAAAATCTAAACCTAACCCCAAATCTAAACCTAAAATCTAAACCTAACCCCAAATCTAAACCTAACCCCAAATCTAAACCTAAAATCTAAACCTAACCCCAAATCTAAACCTAAAATCTAAACCTAACCCCAAATCTAAACCTAACCCCAAATCTAAACCTAAAATCTAAACCTAACCCCAAATCTAAACCTAAAATCTAAACCTAACCCCAAATCTAAACCTAACCCCAAATCTAAACCTAAAATCTAAACCTAAACCCAAATCTAAACCTAACCCCAAATCTAAACCTAAAATCTAAACCTAACCCCAAATCTAAACCTAAAATCTAAACCTAACCCCAAATCTAAACCTAACCCCAAATCTAAACCTAAAATCTAAACCTAACCCCAAATCTAAACCTAAAATCTAAACCTAACCCCAAATCTAAACCTAAAATCTAAACGTAACCCCAAATCTAAACCTAACCCCAAATCTAAACCTAACCCCAAATCCAAACCTAAAATCTAAACCTAACCCCAAATCTAAACCTAAAATCTAAACCTAACCCAAAATCTAAACCTAAAATCTAAACCAAAAATCTAAACCTAACCCCAAATTTAAACCTAAAATCTAAACCTAACCCCAAATCTAAACCTAAAATCTAAACCTAACCCCAAATCTAAACCTAAAATCTAAACCTAACCCCAAGTCTAAACCTAACCCCAAATCTAAACCTAAAATCTAAACCTAACCCCAAATCCAAACCTAAAATCTAAACCTAACCCCAAATCTAAACCTAACCCCAAATCTAAACCTAAAATCTAAACCTAACCCCAAATCTAAACCTAAAATCTAAACCTAACCCCAAATCTAAACCTAACCCCTAATCTAAACCTAAAATCTAAACCTAACCCCAAATCTAAACCTAAAATCTAAACCTAACCCCAAATCTAAACCTAACCCCAAATCTAAACCTAAAATCTAAACCTAAGCCCAAATCTAAACCTAACCCCAAATCTAAAACTAAAATCTAAACCTAACCCCAAATCTAAACCTAAAATCTAAACCTAACCCCAAATTTAAATCTAACACCAAATCTAAACCTAAAATTTAAATCTAACCCCAAATCTAAACCTTACCCCAAATCTAAAACTAAAATCTAAACCTAACCCCAAATCTAAACCTAAAATCTAAACCTAACCCAAATCTAAACCTAAAATCTAAACCTAACCCCAAATCTAAACCTAAAATCTAAACCTAACCCCAAATCTAAACCTAAAATCTAAACCTAACACCAAATCTAAACCTAACCCCAAATCTAAACCTAAAATCTAAACTTAACCCCAAATCTAAACCTAAAATCTAAACCTAACCCCAAATCTAAACCTAACCCCAAATCTAAACCTAAAATCTAAACCTAACCCCAAATCTAAACCTAAAATCTAAACCTAACCCCAAGTCTAAACCTAACCCCAAATCTAAACCTAAAATCTAAACCTAACCCCAAATCTAAACCTAACCCCAAATCTAAACCTAAAATCTAAACCTAACCCCAAATCTAACCCTAAAATCTAAACCTAACCCCAAATCTAAACCCCAAATCTAAACCTAACCCCAAATCTAAACCTAACTCCAAATCTAAACCTAAAATCTAAACCTAACCCCAAATCTAAACCTAACCCCAAATCTAAACCTAAAATCTAAACCTAACCCCAAATCTAAACCTTAAATCTAAACCTAAAATCTAAACCTAACCCCAAATTTAAACCTAAAATCTAAACCTAACCCCAAATCTAAACCTAAAATCTAAACCTAACCCCAAATCTAAACCTAAAATCTAAACCTAACCCCAAATCTAAACCTAACCCCTAATCTAAACCTAAAATCTAAACCTAAGCCCAAATCTAAACCTAAAATCTAAACCTAACCCCAAATCTAAACCTAACCCCATATCTAAACCTAAAAACTAAACCTAACCCCAAATCTAAACCTAAAATCTAAACCTAACCCCAAATCTAAACCTAAAATCTAAACCTAACCTAAAATCTAAACCTAACCCCAAATCTAAACCTAAAATCTAAACCTAACCCCAAATCTAAACCTTAAATCTAAACCTAAAATCTAAACCTAACCCCAAATTTAAACCTAAAATCTAAACCTACCCCCAAATCTAAACCTAAAATCTAAAACTAACCCCAAATCTAAGCCTAAAATCTAAACCTAACCCCAAATCTAAACCTAACCCGAAATCTAAACCTAAAATCTAAACCTAACCCCAAATCTAAACCTAAAATCTAAACCTAACCCCAAATCTAAACCTAACCCCAAATCTAAACCTAACCCCAAATCTAAACCTAAAATCTAATCCTAACCCCAAAGCTAAACCTTAAATCTAAACCTAAAATCTAAACCTAACCCCAAATTTAAACCTAAAATCTAAACCTAACCCCAAATCTAAACCCCAAATCTAAACCTAACCCCAAATCTAAACCTAACCCCAAATCTAAACCAAAAATCTAAACCTAACCCCAAATCTAAACCTAACCCCAAATCGAAACCTAAAATCTAAACCTAACCCCAAATCTAAACCTAAAATCTAAACCTAACCCCAAATCTAAACCTAAAATCTAAACCTAACCCCAAGTCTAAACCTAACCCCAAATATAAACCTAAAATCTAAACCTAACCCCAAATCCAAACCTAAAATCTAAACCTAACCCCAAATTTAAATCTAACACCAAATCTAAACCTAAAATCTAAACCTAACCCCAAATCTAAACCTTACCCCAAATCTAAAACTAAAATCTAAACCTAACCCCAAATCTAAACCTAAAATCTAAACCTAACCCAAATCTAAACCTAAAATCTAAACCTAACCCCAAATCTAAACCTAAAATCTAAACCTAACCCCAAATCTAAACCTAACCCCAAATCTAAACCTAAAATCTAAACCTAACCCCAAATCTAAACCTAAAATCTAAACCTAACCCCAAATCCAAACCTAAAATCTAAACCTAACCCCAAATCTAAACCTAAAATCTAAACCTAACCCCAAATCTAAACCTAAAATCTAAACCTAACCCCAAATCTAAACCTAACCCCAAATCTAAACCTAAAATCTAAACCTAACCCCAAATCTAAACCTAAAATCTAAACCTAACCCCAAATCTAAACCTAACCCCAAATCTAAACCTAAAATCTAAACCTAACCCCAAATCTAAACCTAAAATCTAAACCTAACCCCAAATCTAAACCTAACCCCAAATCTAAACCTAAAATCTAAACCTAAACCCAAATCTAAACCTAACCCCAAATCTAAACCTAAAATCTAAACCTAACCCCAAATCTAAACCTAAAATCTAAACCTAACCCCAAATCTAAACCTAACCCCAAATCTAAACCTAAAATCTAAACCTAACCCCAAATCTAAACCTAAAATCTAAACCTAACCCCAAATCTAAACCTAAAATCTAAACGTAACCCCAAATCTAAACCTAACCCCAAATCTAAACCTAACCCCAAATCCAAACCTAAAATCTAAACCTAACCCCAAATCTAAACCTAAAATCTAAACCTAACCCAAAATCTAAACCTAAAATCTAAACCAAAAATCTAAACCTAACCCCAAATCTAAACCTAAAATCTAAACCTAACCCCAAGTCTAAACCTAACCCCAAATCTAAACCTAAAATCTAAACCTAACCCCAAATCCAAACCTAAAATCTAAACCTAACCCCAAATCTAAACCTAACCCCAAATCTAAACCTAAAATCTAAACCTAACCCCAAATCTAAACCTAAAATCTAAACCTAACCCCAAATCTAAACCTAACCCCTAATCTAAACCTAAAATCTAAACCTAACCCCAAATCTAAACCTAAAATCTAAACCTAACCCCAAATCTAAACCTAACCCCAAATCTAAACCTAAAATCTAAACCTAAGCCCAAATCTAAACCTAACCCCAAATCTAAAACTAAAATCTAAACCTAACCCCAAATCTAAACCTAAAATCTAAACCTAACCCCAAATTTAAATCTAACACCAAATCTAAACCTAAAATTTAAATCTAACCCCAAATCTAAACCTTACCCCAAATCTAAAACTAAAATCTAAACCTAACCCCAAATCTAAACCTAAAATCTAAACCTAACCCAAATCTAAACCTAAAATCTAAACCTAACCCCAAATCTAAACCTAAAATCTAAACCTAACCCCAAATCTAAACCTAAAATCTAAACCTAACACCAAATCTAAACCTAACCCCAAATCTAAACCTAAAATCTAAACTTAACCCCAAATCTAAACCTAAAATCTAAACCTAACCCCAAATCTAAACCTAACCCCAAATCTAAACCTAAAATCTAAACCTAACCCCAAATCTAAACCTAAAATCTAAACCTAACCCCAAGTCTAAACCTAACCCCAAATCTAAACCTAAAATCTAAACCTAACCCCAAATCTAAACCTAACCCCAAATCTAAACCTAAAATCTAAACCTAACCCCAAATCTAACCCTAAAATCTAAACCTAACCCCAAATCTAAACCCCAAATCTAAACCTAACCCCAAATCTAAACCTAACTCCAAATCTAAACCTAAAATCTAAACCTAACCCCAAATCTAAACCTAACCCCAAATCTAAACCTAAAATCTAAACCTAACCCCAAATCTAAACCTTAAATCTAAACCTAAAATCTAAACCTAACCCCAAATTTAAACCTAAAATCTAAACCTAACCCCAAATCTAAACCTAAAATCTAAACCTAACCCCAAATCTAAACCTAAAATCTAAACCTAACCCCAAATCTAAACCTAACCCCTAATCTAAACCTAAAATCTAAACCTAAGCCCAAATCTAAACCTAAAATCTAAACCTAACCCCAAATCTAAACCTAACCCCATATCTAAACCTAAAAACTAAACCTAACCCCAAATCTAAACCTAAAATCTAAACCTAACCCCAAATCTAAACCTAAAATCTAAACCTAACCTAAAATCTAAACCTAACCCCAAATCTAAACCTAAAATCTAAACCTAACCCCAAATCTAAACCTTAAATCTAAACCTAAAATCTAAACCTAACCCCAAATTTAAACCTAAAATCTAAACCTACCCCCAAATCTAAACCTAAAATCTAAAACTAACCCCAAATCTAAGCCTAAAATCTAAACCTAACCCCAAATCTAAACCTAACCCGAAATCTAAACCTAAAATCTAAACCTAACCCCAAATCTAAACCTAAAATCTAAACCTAACCCCAAATCTAAACCTAACCCCAAATCTAAACCTAACCCCAAATCTAAACCTAAAATCTAATCCTAACCCCAAAGCTAAACCTTAAATCTAAACCTAAAATCTAAACCTAACCCCAAATTTAAACCTAAAATCTAAACCTAACCCCAAATCTAAACCCCAAATCTAAACCTAACCCCAAATCTAAACCTAACCCCAAATCTAAACCAAAAATCTAAACCTAACCCCAAATCTAAACCTAACCCCAAATCGAAACCTAAAATCTAAACCTAACCCCAAATCTAAACCTAAAATCTAAACCTAACCCCAAATCTAAACCTAAAATCTAAACCTAACCCCAAGTCTAAACCTAACCCCAAATATAAACCTAAAATCTAAACCTAACCCCAAATCCAAACCTAAAATCTAAACCTAACCCCAAATTTAAATCTAACACCAAATCTAAACCTAAAATCTAAACCTAACCCCAAATCTAAACCTTACCCCAAATCTAAAACTAAAATCTAAACCTAACCCCAAATCTAAACCTAAAATCTAAACCTAACCCAAATCTAAACCTAAAATCTAAACCTAACCCCAAATCTAAACCTAAAATCTAAACCTAACACCAAATCTAAACCTAACCCCAAATCTAAACCTAAAATCTAAACTTAACCCCAAATCTAAACCTAAAATCTAAACCTAACCCCAAATCTAAACCTAACCCCAAATCTAAACCTAAAATCTAAACCTAACCCCAAATCTAAACCTAACCCCAAATCTAAACCTAAAATCTAAACCTAACCCCAAATCTAAACCTAACCCCAAATCTAAAACTAAAATCTAAACCTAACCCCAAATCTAAACCTAAAATCTAAACCTAACCCCAAATTTAAATCTAACACCAAATCTAAACCTAAAATCTAAACCTAACCCCAAATCTAAACCTTACCCCAAATCTAAAACTAAAATCTAAACCTAACCCCAAATCTAAACCTAAAATCTAAACCTAACCCAAATCTAAACCTAAAATCTAAACCTAACCCCAAATCTAAACCTAAAATCTAAACCTAACACCAAATCTAAACCTAACCCCAAATCTAAACCTAAAATCTAAACTTAACCCCAAATCTAAACCTAAAATCTAAACCTAACCCCAAATCTAAACCTAACCCCAAATCTAAACCTAAAATCTAAACCTAACCCCAAATCTAAACCTAAAATCTAAACCTAACCCCAAGTCTAAACCTAACCCCAAATCTAAACCTAAAATATAAACCTAACCCCAAATCTAAACCTAACCCCAAATCTAAACCTAAAATCTAAACCTAACCCCAAATCTAACCCTAAAATCTAAACCTAACCCCAAATCTAAACCCCAAATCTAAACCTAAAATCTAAACCTAACCCCAAATCTAAACCTAACCCCATATCTAAACCTAAAATCTAAACCTAACCCCAAATCTAAACCTAAAATCTAAACCTAACCCCAAATCTAAACCTTACCCCAAATCTAAACCTAAAATCTAAACCTAACCCCAAATGTAAACCTAAAATCTAAACCTAACCCCAAATCTAAACCCCAAATCTAAACCTAAAATCTAAACCTAACTCCAAATGTAAACCCAATCCCAAATCTTAACCTAAAATCTAAACCTAACCCCAAATCTAAACCTAAAATCTAAACCTAACCCCAAATCTAAACCTAAAATCTAAACTTAACCCCAAATCTAAACCTAACTCCAAATCTAAACCTCAAATCTAAACCTAACCCCAAATCTAAACCTAACCCCAAATCTAAACCTAACCCCAAATCTAAACCTAAAATCTAAACCTAACCCCAAACTTAAACCTAAAATCTAAACCTAACCCCAAATCTAAACCTAACCCCAAATCTAAACCTAAAATCTAAACCTAACCCCAAATCTAAACCTAAAATCTAAACCTAACCCCAAATCCAAACCTAAAATCTAAACCTAACCCCAAATCTAAACCTAAAATCTAAACCTAACCCCAAATCTAAACCTAAAATCTAAACCTAACCCCAAATCTAAACCTAACCCCAAATCTAAACCTAAAATCTAAACCTAACCCCAAATCTAAACCTAAAATCTAAACCTAACCCCAAATCTAAACCTAACCCCAAATCTAAACCTAAAATCTAAACCTAACCCCAAATCTAAACCTAAAATCTAAACCTAACCCCAAATCTAAACCTAACCCCAAATCTAAACCTAAAATCTAAACCTAAACCCAAATCTAAACCTAACCCCAAATCTAAACCTAAAATCTAAACCTAACCCCAAATCTAAACCTAAAATCTAAACCTAACCCCAAATCTAAACCTAACCCCAAATCTAAACCTAAAATCTAAACCTAACCCCAAATCTAAACCTAAAATCTAAACCTAACCCCAAATCTAAACCTAAAATCTAAACGTAACCCCAAATCTAAACCTAACCCCAAATCTAAACCTAACCCCAAATCCAAACCTAAAATCTAAACCTAACCCCAAATCTAAACCTAAAATCTAAACCTAACCCAAAATCTAAACCTAAAATCTAAACCAAAAATCTAAACCTAACCCCAAATTTAAACCTAAAATCTAAACCTAACCCCAAATCTAAACCTAAAATCTAAACCTAACCCCAAGTCTAAACCTAACCCCAAATCTAAACCTAAAATCTAAACCTAACCCCAAATCCAAACCTAAAATCTAAACCTAACCCCAAATCTAAACCTAACCCCAAATCTAAACCTAAAATCTAAACCTAACCCCAAATCTAAACCTAAAATCTAAACCTAACCCCAAATCTAAACCTAACCCCTAATCTAAACCTAAAATCTAAACCTAACCCCAAATCTAAACCTAAAATCTAAACCTAACCCCAAATCTAAACCTAACCCCAAATCTAAACCTAAAATCTAAACCTAAGCCCAAATCTAAACCTAACCCCAAATCTAAAACTAAAATCTAAACCTAACCCCAAATCTAAACCTAAAATCTAAACCTAACCCCAAATTTAAATCTAACACCAAATCTAAACCTAAAATTTAAATCTAACCCCAAATCTAAACCTTACCCCAAATCTAAAACTAAAATCTAAACCTAACCCCAAATCTAAACCTAAAATCTAAACCTAACCCAAATCTAAACCTAAAATCTAAACCTAACCCCAAATCTAAACCTAAAATCTAAACCTAACCCCAAATCTAAACCTAAAATCTAAACCTAACACCAAATCTAAACCTAACCCCAAATCTAAACCTAAAATCTAAACTTAACCCCAAATCTAAACCTAAAATCTAAACCTAACCCCAAATCTAAACCTAACCCCAAATCTAAACCTAAAATCTAAACCTAACCCCAAATCTAAACCTAAAATCTAAACCTAACCCCAAGTCTAAACCTAACCCCAAATCTAAACCTAAAATCTAAACCTAACCCCAAATCTAAACCTAACCCCAAATCTAAACCTAAAATCTAAACCTAACCCCAAATCTAACCCTAAAATCTAAACCTAACCCCAAATCTAAACCCCAAATCTAAACCTAACCCCAAATCTAAACCTAACTCCAAATCTAAACCTAAAATCTAAACCTAACCCCAAATCTAAACCTAACCCCAAATTTAAACCTAAAATCTAAACCTAACCCCAAATCTAAACCTAAAATCTAAACCTAACCCCAAATCTAAACCTAAAATCTAAACCTAACCCCAAATCTAAACCTAACCCCTAATCTAAACCTAAAATCTAAACCTAAGCCCAAATCTAAACCTAAAATCTAAACCTAACCCCAAATCTAAACCTAACCCCATATCTAAACCTAAAAACTAAACCTAACCCCAAATCTAAACCTAAAATCTAAACCTAACCCCAAATCTAAACCTAAAATCTAAACCTAACCTAAAATCTAAACCTAACCCCAAATCTAAACCTAAAATCTAAACCTAACCCCAAATCTAAACCTTAAATCTAAACCTAAAATCTAAACCTAACCCCAAATTTAAACCTAAAATCTAAACCTACCCCCAAATCTAAACCTAAAATCTAAAACTAACCCCAAATCTAAGCCTAAAATCTAAACCTAACCCCAAATCTAAACCTAACCCGAAATCTAAACCTAAAATCTAAACCTAACCCCAAATCTAAACCTAAAATCTAAACCTAACCCCAAATCTAAACCTAAAATCTAAACCTAACCCCAAATCTAAACCTAACCCCAAATCTAAACCTAACCCCAAATCTAAACCTAACCCCAAATCTAAACCTAAAATCTAATCCTAACCCCAAAGCTAAACCTTAAATCTAAACCTAAAATCTAAACCTAACCCCAAATCGAAACCTAAAATCTAAACCTAACCCCAAATCTAAACCTAAAATCTAAACCTAACCCCAAATCTAAACCTAAAATCTAAACCTAACCCCAAGTCTAAACCTAACCCCAAATATAAACCTAAAATCTAAACCTAACCCCAAATCCAAACCTAAAATCTAAACCTAACCCCAAATCTAAACCTAACCCCTAAACTAAACCTAAAATCTAAACCTAACCCCAAATCTAAACCTAAAATCTAAACCTAACCCCAAATCTAAACCTAACCCCAAATCTAAACCTAAAATCTAAACCTAACCCCAAATCTAAACCTAACCCCATATCTAAACCTAAAATCTAAACCTAACCCCAAATCTAAACCTAAAATCTAAACCTAACCCCAAATGTAAACCCAAGCCCAAATCTTAACCTAAAATCTAAACCTAACCCCAAATCTAAACCTAAAATCTAAACCTAACCCCAAATCTAAACCTAAAATCTAAACCTAACCCCATATCTAAACCTAAAATCTAAACCTAACCCCAAATCTAAACCTAACCCCAAATCTAAACCTTAAATCTAAACCTAACCCCAAATCTAAACCTAAAATCTAAACCTAACCCCAAATCTAAACCTAACCCCAAATCTAAACCTAAAATCTAAACCTAACCCCAAATCTAAACCTAAAATCTAAAACTAACCCCAAATCTAAACCTAAAATCTAAACCTAACCCCAAGTCTAAACCTAACCCCAAATCTTAACCTAAAATCTAAACCTAACCCCAAATCTAAACCTAACCCCAAATCTAAACCTAAAATCTAAACCTAACCCCAAATCTAACCCTAAAATCTAAACCTAACCCCAAATCTAAACCCCAAATCTAAACCTAACCCCAAATCTAAACCTAACTCCAAATCTAAACCTAAAATCTAAACCTAACCCCAAATCTAAACCTAACCCCAAATCTAAACCTAAAATCTAAACCTAACCCCAAATCTAAACCTTAAATCTAAACCTAAAATCTAAACCTAACCCCAAATTTAAACCTAAAATCTAAACCTAACCCCAAATCTAAACCTAAAATCTAAACCTAACCCCAAATCTAAACCTAAAATCTAAACCTAACCCCAAATCTAAAACTAACCCCATATCTAAACCTAAAAACTAAACCTAACCCCAAATCTAAACCTAAAATCTAAACCTAACCCCAAATCTAAACCTAAAATCTAAACCTAACCTAAAATCTAAACCTAACCCCAAATCTAAACCTAACCCCAAATCTAAACCTAACCCCTAATCTAAACCTAAAATCTAAACCTAAAATCTAAACCTAACCCCAAATTTAAACCTAAAATCTAAACCTACCCCCAAATCTAAACCTAAAATCTAAACCTAACCCCAAATCTAAACCTAAAATCTAAACCTAACCCCAAATCTAAACCTAACCCGAAATCTAAACCTAAAATCTAAACCTAACCCCAAATCTAAACCTAAAATCTAAACCTAACCCCAAATCTAAACCTAAAATCTAAACCTAACCCCAAATCTAAACCTAACCCCAAATCTAAACCTAACCCCAAATCTAAACCTAAAATCTAATCCTAACCCCAAAGCTAAACCTTAAATCTAAACCTAAAATCTAAACCTAACCCCAAATTTAAACCTAAAATCTAAACCTAACCCCAAATCTAAACCCCAAATCTAAACCTAACCCCAAATCTAAACCTAACCCCAAATCTAAACCAAAAATCTAAACCTAAACCCAAATCTAAACCTAACCCCAAATCGAAACCTAAAATATAAACCTAACCCCAAATCTAAACCTAAAATCTAAACCTAACCCCAAATCTAAACCTAAAATCTAAACCTAACCCCAAGTCTAAACCTAACCCCAAATATAAACCTAAAATCTAAACCTAACCCCAAATCCAAACCTAAAATCTAAACCTAACCCCAAATCTAAACCTAACCCCAAATCTAAACCTAAAATCTAAACCTAACCCCAAATCTAAACCTAAAATCTAAACCTAACCCCAAATCTAAACCTAAAATCTAAACCTAACCCCAAATCTAAACCTAAAATCTAAACCTAACCCCAAATCTAAACCTAACCCCAAATCTAAACCTTAAATCTAAACCTAACCCCAAATCTAAACCTAAAATCTAAACCTAACCCCAAATCTAAACCTAACCCCAAATCTAAACCTAAAATCTAAACCTAACCCCAAATCTAAACCTAAAATCTAAAACTAACCCCAAATCTAAACCTAAAATCTAAACCTAACACCAAATCTAAACCTAACCCCAAATCTAAACCTAAAATCTAAACCTAACCCCAAATCTAAACCTAAAATCTAAACCTAACCCCAAATCTAAACCTAACCCCAAATCTAAACCTAAAATCTAAACCTAACCCCAAATCTAACCCTAAAATCTAAACCTAACCCCAAATCTAAACCCCAAATCTAAACCTAACCCCAAATCTAAACCCCAAATCTAAACCTAAAATCTAAACCTAACCCCAAATCTAAACCTAAAATCTAAACCTAACCCCAAATCTGAACCTAAAATCTAAACCTAACCCGAAATCTGAACCTAAAATCTAAACCTAACCCCAAATCTAAACCTAAAATCTAAACCTAACCCCAAACCTAAACCTAACCCCAAATCTAAACCTAAAATCTAAACCTAACCCCAAATCTAAACCCCAAATCTAAGCCTAAAATCTAAACCTAACCCCAAATGTAAACCCAAGCCCAAATCTTAACCTAAAATCTAAACCTAACCCCAAATCTAAACCTAAAATCTAAACCTAACCCCAAATCTAAACCTAAAATCTAAACTTAACCCCAAATCTAAACCTAACTCCAAATCTAAATCTCAAATCTAAACCTAACCCCAAATCTAAACCTAACCCCAAATCTAAACCTAACCCCAAATCTAAACCTAAAATCTAAACCTAACCCCAAAACTAAACCTAACATCTAAAACTAACCCCAAATCTAAACCTAACCCCAAATCTAAACCTAAAATCTAAACCTAACCCCAAATCTAAACCTAAAATCTAAACCTAACCCCAAGTCAAAACCTAACCCCAAATCTAAACCTAAAATCTAAACCTAACCCCAAATCCAAACCTAAAATCTAAACCTAACCCCAAATCTAAACCTAACCCCAAATCTAAACCTAAAATCTAAACCTAACCCCAAATCTAAACCTAACCCCAAATCTAAACCTAAAATCTAAACCTAACCCCAAATCTAAACCTAAAATCTAAACCTAACCCCAAATCTAAACCTAACCCCAAATCTAAACCTAAAATCTAAACCTAACCCCAAATCTAAACCTAAAATCTAAACCTAACCCCAACTCTAAACCTAACCCCAAATCTAAACCTAAAATCTAAACCTAACCCCAACTCTAAACCTAACCCCAAATCTAAACCTAAAATATAAACCTAACCCCAAATCTAAACCTAACCCCAAATCTAAACCTAAAATCTAAACCTAACCCCAAATATAAACCTAAAATCTAAACCTAACCCCAAATATAAACCTAAAATCTAAACCTAACCCCAAATCTAAACCTAAAATCTAAACCTAACCCCAAATCTAAACCTAACCCCAAATCTAAACCTAAAATCTAAACCTAACCCCAAATCTAAACCTAAAATCTAAACCTAACCCCAAATCTAAACCTAACCCCTAAACTAAAACTATAATCTAAACCTAACCCCAAATCTAAACCTAAAATCTAAACCTAACCCCAAATCTAAACCTAACCCCAAATCTAAACCTAAAATCTAAACCTAACCCCAAATCTAAACGTAACCCCATATCTAAACCTAAAATCTAAACCTAACCCCAAATCTAAACCTAAAATCTAAACCTAACCCCAAATCTAAACCTTACCCCAAATATAAACCTAAAATCTAAACCTAACCCCAAATGTAAACCTAAAATCTAAACCTAACCCCAAATCTAAACCCCAAATCTAAACCTAAAATCTAAACCTAACTCCAAATGTAAACCCAAGCCCAAATCTTAACCTAAAATCTAAACCTAACCCCAAATCTAAACCTAAAATCTAAACCTAACCCCAAATCTAAACCTAAAATCTAAACTTAACCCCAAATCTAAACCTAACTCCAAATCTAAACCTCAAATCTAAACCTAACCCCAAATCTAAACCTAACCCCAAATCTAAACCTAACCCCAAATCTAAACCTAAAATCTAAACCTAACCCCAAATCTAAACCTAACATCTAAACCTAACCCCAAATCTAAACCTAACCCCAAATCTAAACCTAAAATCTAAACCTAACCCCAAATCTAAACCTAAAATCTAAACCTAACCCCAAATCTAAACCTAACCCCAAATCTAAAACCCAAATCTTAACCTAAAATCTAAACCTAACCCCAAATCTAAACCTAAAATCTAAACCTAACCCCAAATCTAAACCTAACCCCAAATCTAAACCTAAAATCTAAACCTAACCCCAAATCTAAACCTAAAATCTAAACCTAACCCCAAATCTAAACCTAACCCCAAATCTAAACCTAAAATCTAAACCTAACCCCAAATCTAAACCTAAAATCTAAACCTAACCCCAAATCTAAACCTAACCCCAAATCTAAACCTAAAATCTAAACCTAACACCAAATCTAAACCTAACCCCAAATCTAAACCTAAAATCTAAACCTAACCCCAAATCTAAACCTAAAATCTAAACCTAACCCCAAATCTAAACCTAACCCCAAATCTAAACCTAAAATCTAAACCTAACCCCAAATCTAAACCTAAAATCTAAACCTAACCCCAAATCTAAACCTAAAATCTAAACGTAACCCCAAATCTAAACCTAACCCCAAATCTAAACCTAACCCCAAATCCAAACCTAAAATCTAAACCTAACCCCAAATCTAAACCTAAAATCTAAACCTAACCCAAAATCTAAACCTAAAATCTAAACCAAAAATCTAAACCTAACCCCAAATTTAAACCTAAAATCTAAACCTAACCCCAAATCTAAACCTAAAATCTAAACCTAACCCCAAATCTAAACCTAAAATCTAAACCTAACCCCAAGTCTAAACCTAACCCCAAATCTAAACCTAAAATCTAAACCTAACCCCAAATCCAAACCTAAAATCTAAACCTAACCCCAAATCTAAACCTAACCCCAAATCAAAACCTAAAATCTAAACCTAACCCCAAATCTAAACCTAAAATCTAAACCTAACCCCAAATCTAAACCTAACCCCAAATCTAAACCTAAAATCTAAACCTAACCCCAAATCTAAACATAAAATCTAAACCTAACCCCAAATCTAAACCTAACCCCAAATCTAAACCTAAAATCTAAACCTAAGCCCAAATCTAAACCTAACCCCAAATCTAAAACTAAAATCTAAACCTAACCCCAAATCTAAACCTAAAATCTAAACCTAACCCCAAATTTAAATCTAACACCAAATCTAAACCTAAAATCTAAACCTAACCCCAAATCTAAACCTTACCCCAAATCTAAAACTAAAATCTAAACCTAACCCCAAATCTAAACCTAAAATCTAAACCTAACCCAAATCTAAACCTAAAATCTAAACCTAACCCCAAATCTAAACCTAAAATCTAAACCTAACACCAAATCTAAACCTAACCCCAAATCTAAACCTAAAATCTAAACTTAACCCCAAATCTAAACCTAAAATCTAAACCTAACCCCAAATCTAAACCTAACCCCAAATCTAAACCTAAAATCTAAACCTAACCCCAAATCTAAACCCCAAATCTAAACCTAAAATCTAAACCTAACCCCAAATCTAAACCTAACCCCATATCTAAACCTAAAATCTAAACCTAACCCCAAATCTAAACCTAAAATCTAAACCTAACCCCAAATCTAAACCTTACCCCAAATCTAAACCTAAAATCTAAACCTAACCCCAAATGTAAACCTAAAATCTAAACCTAACCCCAAATCTAAACCCCAAATCTAAACCTAAAATCTAAACCTAACTCCAAATGTAAACCCAATCCCAAATCTTAACCTAAAATCTAAACCTAACCCCAAATCTAAACCTAAAATCTAAACCTAACCCCAAATCTAAACCTAAAATCTAAACTTAACCCCAAATCTAAACCTAACTCCAAATCTAAACCTCAAATCTAAACCTAACCCCAAATCTAAACCTAACCCCAAATCTAAACCTAACCCCAAATCTAAACCTAAAATCTAAACCTAACCCCAAACTTAAACCTAAAATCTAAACCTAACCCCAAATCTAAACCTAACCCCAAATCTAAACCTAAAATCTAAACCTAACCCCAAATCTAAACCTAAAATCTAAACCTAACCCCAAATCCAAACCTAAAATCTAAACCTAACCCCAAATCTAAACCTAAAATCTAAACCTAACCCCAAATCTAAACCTAAAATCTAAACCTAACCCCAAATCTAAACCTAACCCCAAATCTAAACCTAAAATCTAAACCTAACCCCAAATCTAAACCTAAAATCTAAACCTAACCCCAAATCTAAACCTAACCCCAAATCTAAACCTAAAATCTAAACCTAACCCCAAATCTAAACCTAAAATCTAAACCTAACCCCAAATCTAAACCTAACCCCAAATCTAAACCTAAAATCTAAACCTAAACCCAAATCTAAACCTAACCCCAAATCTAAACCTAAAATCTAAACCTAACCCCAAATCTAAACCTAAAATCTAAACCTAACCCCAAATCTAAACCTAACCCCAAATCTAAACCTAAAATCTAAACCTAACCCCAAATCTAAACCTAAAATCTAAACCTAACCCCAAATCTAAACCTAAAATCTAAACGTAACCCCAAATCTAAACCTAACCCCAAATCTAAACCTAACCCCAAATCCAAACCTAAAATCTAAACCTAACCCCAAATCTAAACCTAAAATCTAAACCTAACCCAAAATCTAAACCTAAAATCTAAACCAAAAATCTAAACCTAACCCCAAATTTAAACCTAAAATCTAAACCTAACCCCAAATCTAAACCTAAAATCTAAACCTAACCCCAAGTCTAAACCTAACCCCAAATCTAAACCTAAAATCTAAACCTAACCCCAAATCCAAACCTAAAATCTAAACCTAACCCCAAATCTAAACCTAACCCCAAATCTAAACCTAAAATCTAAACCTAACCCCAAATCTAAACCTAAAATCTAAACCTAACCCCAAATCTAAACCTAACCCCTAATCTAAACCTAAAATCTAAACCTAACCCCAAATCTAAACCTAAAATCTAAACCTAACCCCAAATCTAAACCTAAAATCTAAACCTAAGCCCAAATCTAAACCTAACCCCAAATCTAAAACTAAAATCTAAACCTAACCCCAAATCTAAACCTAAAATCTAAACCTAACCCCAAATTTAAATCTAACACCAAATCTAAACCTAAAATTTAAATCTAACCCCAAATCTAAACCTTACCCCAAATCTAAAACTAAAATCTAAACCTAACCCCAAATCTAAACCTAAAATCTAAACCTAACCCAAATCTAAACCTAAAATCTAAACCTAACCCCAAATCTAAACCTAAAATCTAAACCTAACCCCAAATCTAAACCTAAAATCTAAACCTAACACCAAATCTAAACCTAACCCCAAATCTAAACCTAAAATCTAAACTTAACCCCAAATCTAAACCTAAAATCTAAACCTAACCCCAAATCTAAACCTAACCCCAAATCTAAACCTAAAATCTAAACCTAACCCCAAATCTAAACCTAAAATCTAAACCTAACCCCAAGTCTAAACCTAACCCCAAATCTAAACCTAAAATCTAAACCTAACCCCAAATCTAAACCTAACCCCAAATCTAAACCTAAAATCTAAACCTAACCCCAAATCTAACCCTAAAATCTAAACCTAACCCCAAATCTAAACCCCAAATCTAAACCTAACCCCAAATCTAAACCTTACTCCAAATCTAAACCTAAAATCTAAACCTAACCCCAAATCTAAACCTAACCCCAAATCTAAACCTAAAATCTAAACCTAACCCCAAATCTAAACCTTAAATCTAAACCTAAAATCTAAACCTAACCCCAAATTTAAACCTAAAATCTAAACCTAACCCCAAATCTAAACCTAAAATCTAAACCTAACCCCAAATCTAAACCTAAAATCTAAACCTAACCCCAAATCTAAACCTAACCCCTAATCTAAACCTAAAATCTAAACCTAAGCCCAAATCTAAACCTAAAATCTAAACCTAACCCCAAATCTAAACCTAACCCCATATCTAAACCTAAAAACTAAACCTAACCCCAAATCTAAACCTAAAATCTAAACCTAACCCCAAATCTAAACCTAAAATCTAAACCTAACCTAAAATCTAAACCTAACCCCAAATCTAAACCTAAAATCTAAACCTAACCCCAAATCTAAACCTTAAATCTAAACCTAAAATCTAAACCTAACCCCAAATTTAAACCTAAAATCTAAACCTACCCCCAAATCTAAACCTAAAATCTAAAACTAACCCCAAATCTAAGCCTAAAATCTAAACCTAACCCCAAATCTAAACCTAACCCGAAATCTAAACCTAAAATCTAAACCTAACCCCAAATCTAAACCTAAAATCTAAACCTAACCCCAAATCTAAACCTAAAATCTAAACCTAACCCCAAATCTAAACCTAACCCCAAATCTAAACCTAACCCCAAATCTAAACCTAACCCCAAATCTAAACCTAAAATCTAATCCTAACCCCAAAGCTAAACCTTAAATCTAAACCTAAAATCTAAACCTAACCCCAAATTTAAACCTAAAATCTAAACCTAACCCCAAATCTAAACCCCAAATCTAAACCTAACCCCAAATCTAAACCTAACCCCAAATCTAAACCAAAAATCTAAACCTAAACCCAAATCTAAACCTAACCCCAAATCGAAACCTAAAATCTAAACCTAACCCCAAATCTAAACCTAAAATCTAAACCTAACCCCAAATCTAAACCTAAAATCTAAACCTAACCCCAAGTCTAAACCTAACCCCAAATATAAACCTAAAATCTAAACCTAACCCCAAATCCAAACCTAAAATCTAAACCTAACCCCAAATCTAAACCTAACCCCTAAACTAAACCTAAAATCTAAACCTAACCCCAAATCTAAACCTAAAATCTAAACCTAACCCCAAATCTAAACCTAACCCCAAATCTAAACCTAAAATCTAAACCTAACCCCAAATCTAAACCTAACCCCATATCTAAACCTAAAATCTAAACCTAACCCCAAATCTAAACCTAAAATCTAAACCTAACCCCAAATGTAAACCCAAGCCCAAATCTTAACCTAAAATCTAAACCTAACCCCAAATCTAAACCTAAAATCTAAACCTAACCCCAAATCTAAACCTAAAATCTAAACCTAACCCCATATCTAAACCTAAAATCTAAACCTAACCCCAAATCTAAACCTAACCCCAAATCTAAACCTTAAATCTAAACCTAACCCCAAATCTAAACCTAAAATCTAAACCTAACCCCAAATCTAAACCTAACCCCAAATCTAAACCTAAAATCTAAACCTAACCCCAAATCTAAACCTAAAATCTAAAACTAACCCCAAATCTAAACCTAAAATCTAAACCTAACCCCAAGTCTAAACCTAACCCCAAATCTTAACCTAAAATCTAAACCTAACCCCAAATCTAAACCTAACCCCAAATCTAAACCTAAAATCTAAACCTAACCCCAAATCTAACCCTAAAATCTAAACCTAACCCCAAATCTAAACCCCAAATCTAAACCTAACCCCAAATCTAAACCTAACTCCAAATCTAAACCTAAAATCTAAACCTAACCCCAAATCTAAACCTAACCCCAAATCTAAACCTAAAATCTAAACCTAACCCCAAATCTAAACCTTAAATCTAAACCTAAAATCTAAACCTAACCCCAAATTTAAACCTAAAATCTAAACCTAACCCCAAATCTAAACCTAAAATCTAAACCTAAGCCCAAATCTAAACCTAAAATCTAAACCTAACCCCAAATCTAAACCTAACCCCATATCTAAACCTAAAAACTAAACCTAACCCCAAATCTAAACCTAAAATCTAAACCTAACCTAAAATCTAAACCTAACCCCAAATCTAAACCTAAAATCTAAACCTAACCCCAAATCTAAACCTAAAATCTAAACCTAAAATCTAAACCTAACCCCAAATTTAAACCTAAAATCTAAACCTACCCCCAAATCTAAACCTAAAATCTAAACCTAACCCCAAATCTAAACCTAAAATCTAAACCTAACCCCAAATCTAAACCTAACCCGAAATCTAAACCTAAAATCTAAACCTAACCCCAAATCTAAACCTAAAATCTAAACCTAACCCCAAATCTAAACCTAACCCCAAATCTAAACCTAACCCCAAATCTAAACCTAAAATCTAATCCTAACCCCAAAGCTAAACCTTAAATCTAAACCTAAAATCTAAACCTAACCCCAAATTTAAACCTAAAATCTAAACCTAACCCCAAATCTAAACCCCAAATCTAAACCTAACCCCAAATCTAAACCTAACCCCAAATCTAAACCAAAAATCTAAACCTAAACCCAAATCTAAACCTAACCCCAAATCGAAACCTAAAATCTAAACCTAACCCCAAATCTAAACCTAAAATCTAAACCTAACCCCAAATCTAAACCTAAAATCTAAACCTAACCCCAAGTCTAAACCTAACCCCAAATATAAACCTAAAATCTAAACCTAACCCCAAATCCAAACCTAAAATCTAAACCTAACCCCAAATCTAAACCTAACCCCTAAACTAAACCTAAAATCTAAACCTAACCCCAAATCTAAACCTAAAATCTAAACCTAACCCCAAATCTAAACCTAACCCGAAATCTAAACCTAAAATCTAAACCTAACCCCAAATCTAAACCTAACCCCATATCTAAACCTAAAATATAAACCTAACCCCAAATCTAAACCTAAAATCTAAACCTAACCCCAAATGTAAACCCAAGCCCAAATCTTAACCTAAAATCTAAACCTAACCCCAAATCTAAACCTAAAATCTAAACCTAACCCCAAATCTAAACCTAAAATCTAAACCTAACCCCAAATCTAAACCTAAAATCTAAACCTAACCCCAAATCTAAACCTAAAATCTAAACCTAACCCCAAATCTAAACCTAACCCCAAATCTAAACCTTAAATCTAAACCTAACCCCAAATCTAAACCTAAAATCTAAACCTAACCCCAAATCTAAACCTAACCCCAAATCTAAACCTAAAATCTAAACCTAACCCCAAATCTAAACCTAAAATCTAAAACTAACCCCAAATCTAAACCTAAAATCTAAACCTAACACCAAATCTAAACCTAACCCCAAATCTAAACCTAAAATCTAAACCTAACCCCAAATCTAAACCTAAAATCTAAACCTAACCCCAAATCTAAACCTAACCCCAAATCTAAACCTAAAATCTAAACCTAACCCCAAATCTAACCCTAAAATCTAAACCTAACCCCAAATCTAAACCCCAAATCTAAACCTAACCCCAAATGTAAACCCCAAATCTAAACCTAAAATCTAAACCTAACCCCAAATCTAAACCTAAAATCTAAACCTAACCCCAAATCTGAACCTAAAATCTAAACCTAACCCGAAATCTGAACCTAAAATCTAAACCTAACCCCAAATCTAAACCTAAAATCTAAACCTAACCCCAAATCTAAACCTAACCCCAAATCTAAACCTAAAATCTAAACCTAACCCCAAATCTAAACCCCAAATCTAAGCCTAAAATCTAAACCTAACCCCAAATGTAAACCCAAGCCCAAATCTTAACCTAAAATCTAAACCTAACCCCAAATCTAAACCTAAAATCTAAACCTAACCCCAAATCTAAACCTAAAATCTAAACCTAACCCCAAATCTAAACCTAACTCCAAATCTAAATCTCAAATCTAAACCTAACCCCAAATCTAAACCTAACCCCAAATCTAAACCTAACCCCTAATCTAAACCTAAAATCTAAACCTAACCCCAAATCTAAACCTAACATCTAAAACTAACCCCAAATCTAAACCTAACCCCAAATCTAAACCTAAAATCTAAACCTAACCCCAAATCTAAACCTAACTCCAAATCTAAATCTCAAATCTAAACCTAACCCCAAATCTAAACCTAACCCCAAATCTAAACCTAACTCCAAATCTAAATCTCAAATCTAAACCTAACCCCAAATCTAAACCTAACCCCAAATCTAAACCTAACCCCTAATCTAAACCTAAAATCTAAACCTAACCCCAAATCTAAACCTAAAATCTAAACCTAACCCCAAGTCAAAACCTAACCCCAAATCTAAACCTAAAATCTAAACCTAACCCCAAATCCAAACCTAAAATCTAAACCTAACCCCAAATCTAAACCTAACCCCAAATCTAAACCTAAAATCTAAACCTAACCCCAAATCTAAACCTAACCCCAAATCTAAACCTAAAATCTAAACCTAACCCCAAATCTAAACCTAAAATCTAAAACTAACCCCAAATCTAAACCTAAAATCTAAACCTAACACCAAATCTAAACCTAACCCCAAATCTAAACCAAAATCTAAACCTAACCCCAAATCTAAACCTAAAATCTAAACCTAACCCCAAATCTAAACCTAACCCCAAATCTAAACCTAAAATCTAAACCTAACCCCAAATCTAACCCTAAAATCTAAACCTAACCCCAAATCTAAACCCCAAATCTAAACCTAACCCCAAATCTAAACCCCAAATCTAAACCTAAAATCTAAACCTAACCCCAAATCTAAACCTAAAATCTAAACCTAACCCCAAATCTGAACCTAAAATCTAAACCTAACCCGAAATCTGAACCTAAAATCTAAACCTAACCCCAAATCTAAACCTAAAATCTAAACCTAACCCCAAATCTAAACCTAACCCCAAATCTAAACCTAAAATCTAAACCTAACCCCAAATCTAAACCCCAAATCTAAGCCTAAAATCTAAACCTAACCCCAAATCTAAACCCCAAATCTAAGCCTAAAATCTAAACCTAACCCCAAATGTAAACCCAAGCCCAAATCTTAACCTAAAATCTAAACCTAACCCCAAATCTAAACCTAAAATCTAAACCTAACCCCAAATCTAAACCTAAAATCTAAACCTAACCCCAAATCTAAACCTAACTCCAAATCTAAATCTCAAATCTAAACCTAACCCCAAATCTAAACCTAACCCCAAATCTAAACCTAACCCCTAATCTAAACCTAAAATCTAAACCTAACCCCAAATCTAAACCTAACATCTAAAACTAACCCCAAATCTAAACCTAACCCCAAATCTAAACCTAAAATCTAAACCTAACCCCAAATCTAAACCTAAAATCTAAACCTAAACCCAAATCTAAACCTAACCCCAAATCTAAACCTAAAATCTAAACCTAACCCCAAATCCAAACCTAAAATCTAAACCTAACCCCAAATCTAAACCTAACCCCAAATCTAAACCTAAAATCTAAACCTAACCCCAAATCTAAACCTAAAATCTAAACCTAACACCAAATCTAAACCTAACCCCAAATCTAAACCTAAAATCTAAACCTAACCCCAAATCTAAACCTAAAATCTAAACCTAACCCCAAATCTAAACCTAACCCCAAATCTAAACCTAAAATATAAACCTAACCCCAAATCTAAACCTAACCCCATATCTAAACCTAAAATCTAAACCTAACCCCAAATATAAACCTAAAATCTAAACCTAACCCCAAATATAAACCTAAAATCTAAACCTAACCCCAAATCTAAACCTAACCCCAAATCTAAACCTAAAATCTAAACCTAACCCCAAATCTAAACCTAAAATCTAAACCTAACCCCAAATCTAAACCCCAAATCTAAGCCTAAAATCTAAACCTAACCCCAAATGTAAACCCAAGCCCAAATCTTAACCTAAAATCTAAACCTAACCCCAAATCTAAACCTAAAATCTAAACCTAACCCCAAATCTAAACCTAAAATCTAAACTTAACACCAAATCTAAACCTAACTCCAAATCTAAATCTCAAATCTAAACCTAACCCCAAATCTAAACCTAACCCCAAATCTAAACCTAACCCCTAATCTAAACCTAAAATCTAAACCTAACCCCAAATCTAAACCTAACATCTAAAACTAACCCCAAATCTAAACCTAACCCCAAATCTAAACCTAAAATCTAAACCTAACCCCAAATCTAAACCTAAAATCTAAACCTAACCCCAAGTCAAAACCTAACCCCAAATCTAAACCTAAAATCTAAACCTAACCCCAAATCCAAACCTAAAATCTAAACCTAACCCCAAATCTAAACCTAACCCCAAATCTAAACCTAAAATCTAAACCTAACCCCAAATCTAAACCTAACCCCAAATCTAAACCTAAAATCTAAACCTAACCCCAAATCTAAACCTAAAATCTAAAACTAACGCCAAATCTAAACCTAAAATCTAAACCTAACACCAAATCTAAACCTAACCCCAAATCTAAACCTAAAATCTAAACCTAACCCCAAATCTAAACCTAAAATCTAAACCTAACCCCAAATCTAAACCTAACCCCAAATCTAAACCTAAAATCTAAACCTAACCCCAAATCTAACCCTAAAATCTAAACCTAACCCCAAATCTAAACCCCAAATCTAAACCTAACCCCAAATCTAAACCCCAAATCTAAACCTAAAATCTAAACCTAACCCCAAATCTAAACCTAAAATCTAAACCTAACCCCAAATCTGAACCTAAAATCTAAACCTAACCCGAAATCTGAACCTAAAATCTAAACCTAACCCCAAATCTAAACCTAAAATCTAAACCTAACCCCAAATCTAAACCTAACCCCAAATCTAAACCTAAAATCTAAACCTAACCCCAAATCTAAACCCCAAATCTAAGCCTAAAATCTAAACCTAACCCCAAATGTAAACCCAAGCCCAAATCTTAACCTAAAATCTAAACCTAACCCCAAATCTAAACCTAAAATCTAAACCTAACCCCAAATCTAAACCTAAAATCTAAACTTAACCCCAAATCTAAACCTAACTCCAAATCTAAATCTCAAATTTAAACCTAACCCCAAATCTAAACCTAACCCCAAATCTAAACCTAACCCCTAATCTAAACCTAAAATCTAAACCTAACCCCAAATCTAAACCTAACATCTAAAACTAACCCCAAATCTAAACCTAACCCCAAATCTAAACCTAAAATCTAAACCTAACCCCAAATCTAAACCTAAAATCTAAACCTAACCCCAAGTCAAAACCTAACCCCAAATCTAAACCTAAAATCTAAACCTAACCCCAAATCCAAACCTAAAATCTAAACCTAACCCCAAATCTAAACCTAACCCCAAATCTAAACCTAAAATCTAAACCTAACCCCAAATCTAAACCTAAAATCTAAACCTAACCCCAAATCTAAACCTAACCCCAAATCTAAACCTAAAATCTAAACCTAACCCCAAATCTAAACCTAAAATCTAAACCTAACCCCAAATCTAAACCTAACCCCAAATCTAAACCTAAAATATAAACCTAACCCCAAATCTAAACCTAACCCCAAATCTAAACCTAACCCCAAATCTAAACCTAAAATCTAAACCTAACCCCAAATCTAAACCCCAAATCTAAGCCTAAAATCTAAACCTAACCCCAAATGTAAAACCAAGCCCAAATCTTAACCTAAAATCTAAACCTAACCCCAAATCTAAACCTAAAATCTAAACCTAACCCCAAATCTAAACCTAAAATCTAAACCTAACCCCAAATCTAAACCTAACTCCAAATCTAAATCTCAAATCTAAACCTAACCCCAAATCTAAACCTAACCCCAAATCTAAACCTAACCCCTAATCTAAACCTAAAATCTAAACCTAACCCCAAATCTAAACCTAACATCTAAAACTAACCCCAAATCTAAACCTAACCCCAAATCTAAACCTAAAATCTAAACCTAACCCCAAATCTAAACCTAACTCCAAATCTAAATCTCAAATCTAAACCTAACCCCAAATCTAAACCTAACCCCAAATCTAAACCTAACTCCAAATCTAAATCTCAAATCTAAACCTAACCCCAAATCTAAACCTAACCCCAAATCTAAACCTAACCCCTAATCTAAACCTAAAATCTAAACCTAACCCCAAATCTAAACCTAAAATCTAAACCTAACCCCAAGTCAAAACCTAACCCCAAATCTAAACCTAAAATCTAAACCTAACCCCAAATCCAAACCTAAAATCTAAACCTAACCCCAAATCTAAACCTAACCCCAAATCTAAACCTAAAATCTAAACCTAACCCCAAATCTAAACCTAACCCCAAATCTAAACCTAAAATCTAAACCTAACCCCAAATCTAAACCTAAAATCTAAAACTAACCCCAAATCTAAACCTAAAATCTAAACCTAACACCAAATCTAAACCTAACCCCAAATCTAAACCTAAAATCTAAACCTAACCCCAAATCTAAACCTAAAATCTAAACCTAACCCCAAATCTAAACCTAACCCCAAATCTAAACCTAAAATCTAAACCTAACCCCAAATCTAACCCTAAAATCTAAACCTAACCCCAAATCTAAACCCCAAATCTAAACCTAACCCCAAATCTAAACCCCAAATCTAAACCTAAAATCTAAACCTAACCCCAAATCTAAACCTAAAATCTAAACCTAACCCCAAATCTGAACCTAAAATCTAAACCTAACCCGAAATCTGAACCTAAAATCTAAACCTAACCCCAAATCTAAACCTAAAATCTAAACCTAACCCCAAATCTAAACCTAACCCCAAATCTAAACCTAAAATCTAAACCTAACCCCAAATCTAAACCCCAAATCTAAGCCTAAAATCTAAACCTAACCCCAAATCTAAACCCCAAATCTAAGCCTAAAATCTAAACCTAACCCCAAATGTAAACCCAAGCCCAAATCTTAACCTAAAATCTAAACCTAACCCCAAATCTAAACCTAAAATCTAAACCTAACCCCAAATCTAAACCTAAAATCTAAACCTAACCCCAAATCTAAACCTAACTCCAAATCTAAATCTCAAATCTAAACCTAACCCCAAATCTAAACCTAACCCCAAATCTAAACCTAACCCCTAATCTAAACCTAAAATCTAAACCTAACCCCAAATCTAAACCTAACATCTAAAACTAACCCCAAATCTAAACCTAACCCCAAATCTAAACCTAAAATCTAAACCTAACCCCAAATCTAAACCTAAAATCTAAACCTAAACCCAAATCTAAACCTAACCCCAAATCTAAACCTAAAATCTAAACCTAACCCCAAATCCAAACCTAAAATCTAAACCTAACCCCAAATCTAAACCTAACCCCAAATCTAAACCTAAAATCTAAACCTAACCCCAAATCTAAACCTAAAATCTAAACCTAACACCAAATCTAAACCTAACCCCAAATCTAAACCTAAAATCTAAACCTAACCCCAAATCTAAACCTAAAATCTAAACCTAACCCCAAATCTAAACCTAACCCCAAATCTAAACCTAAAATATAAACCTAACCCCAAATCTAAACCTAACCCCATATCTAAACCTAAAATCTAAACCTAACCCCAAATATAAACCTAAAATCTAAACCTAACCCCAAATATAAACCTAAAATCTAAACCTAACCCCAAATCTAAACCTAACCCCAAATCTAAACCTAAAATCTAAACCTAACCCCAAATCTAAACCTAAAATCTAAACCTAACCCCAAATCTAAACCCCAAATCTAAGCCTAAAATCTAAACCTAACCCCAAATGTAAACCCAAGCCCAAATCTTAACCTAAAATCTAAACCTAACCCCAAATCTAAACCTAAAATCTAAACCTAACCCCAAATCTAAACCTAAAATCTAAACTTAACACCAAATCTAAACCTAACTCCAAATCTAAATCTCAAATCTAAACCTAACCCCAAATCTAAACCTAACCCCAAATCTAAACCTAACCCCTAATCTAAACCTAAAATCTAAACCTAACCCCAAATCTAAACCTAACATCTAAAACTAACCCCAAATCTAAACCTTACATCTAAAACTAACCCCAAATCTAAACCTAACCCCAAATCTAAACCTAAAATCTAAACCTAACCCCAAATCTAAACCTAACCCCAAATCTAAACCTAAAATCTAAACCTAACCCCAAATCCAAACCTAAAATCTAAACCTAACCCCAAATCTAAACCTAACCCCAAATCTAAACCTAAAATCTAAACCTAACCCCAAATCTAAACCTAACCCCAAATCTAAACCTAAAATCTAAACCTAACCCCAAATCTAAACCTAAAATCTAAAACTAACGCCAAATCTAAACCTAAAATCTAAACCTAACACCAAATCTAAACCTAACCCCAAATCTAAACCTAAAATCTAAACCTAACCCCAAATCTAAACCTAAAATCTAAACCTAACCCCAAATCTAAACCTAACCCCAAATCTAAACCTAAAATCTAAACCTAACCCCAAATCTAACCCTAAAATCTAAACCTAACCCCAAATCTAAACCCCAAATCTAAACCTAACCCCAAATCTAAACCCCAAATCTAAACCTAAAATCTAAACCTAACCCCAAATCTAAACCTAAAATCTAAACCTAACCCCAAATCTGAACCTAAAATCTAAACCTAACCCGAAATCTGAACCTAAAATCTAAACCTAACCCCAAATCTAAACCTAAAATCTAAACCTAACCCCAAATCTAAACCTAACCCCAAATCTAAACCTAAAATCTAAACCTAACCCCAAATCTAAACCCCAAATCTAAGCCTAAAATCTAAACCTAACCCCAAATGTAAACCCAAGCCCAAATCTTAACCTAAAATCTAAACCTAACCCCAAATCTAAACCTAAAATCTAAACCTAACCCCAAATCTAAACCTAAAATCTAAACTTAACCCCAAATCTAAACCTAACTCCAAATCTAAATCTCAAATTTAAACCTAACCCCAAATCTAAACCTAACCCCAAATCTAAACCTAACCCCTAATCTAAACCTAAAATCTAAACCTAACCCCAAATCTAAACCTAACATCTAAAACTAACCCCAAATCTAAACCTAACCCCAAATCTAAACCTAAAATCTAAACCTAACCCCAAATCTAAACCTAAAATCTAAACCTAACCCCAAGTCAAAACCTAACCCCAAATCTAAACCTAAAATCTAAACCTAACCCCAAATCCAAACCTAAAATCTAAACCTAACCCCAAATCTAAACCTAACCCCAAATCTAAACCTAAAATCTAAACCTAACCCCAAATCTAAACCTAAAATCTAAACCTAACCCCAAATCTAAACCTAACCCCAAATCTAAACCTAAAATCTAAACCTAACCCCAAATCTAAACCTAAAATCTAAACCTAACCCCAAATCTAAACCTAACCCCAAATCTAAACCTAAAATATAAACCTAACCCCAAATCTAAACCTAACCCCAAATCTAAACCTAAAATCTAAACCTAACCCCAAATATAAACCTAAAATCTAAACCTAACCCCAAATATAAACCTAAAATCTAAACCTAACCCCAAATCTAAACCTAACCCCAAATCTAAACCTAAAATCTAAACCTAACCCCAAATCTAAACCTAAAATCTAAACCTAACCCCAAATCTAAACCTAAAATCTAAACCTAACCCCAAATCTAAACCTAAAATCTAAACCTAACCCCAAATCTAAACCTAACCCCAAATCTAAACCTAAAATCTAAACCTAACCCCAAATCTAAACCTAAAATCTAAACCTAACCCCAAATCTAAACCTAACCCCAAATCTAAACCTAAAATCTAAACCTAACCCCAAATCTAAACCTAACCCCAAATCTAAACCTAAAATCTAAACCTAACCCCAAATCTAAACCTAAAATCTAAACCTAACCCCAAATCTAAACCTAACCCCAAATCTAAACCTAAAATCTAAACCTAACCCCAAATCTAAACCTAACCCCAAATCTAAACCTAAAATCTAAACCTAACCCCAAATCTAAACCTAAAATCTAAACCTAACCCCAAATCTAAACCTAACCCCAAATCTAAACCTAAAATCTAAACCTAACCCCAAATCTAAACCTAAAATCTAAACCTAACCCCAAATCTAAACCTAAAATCTAAACGTAACCCCAAATCTAAACCTAACCCCAAATCTAAACCTAACCCCAAATCCAAACCTAAAATCTAAACCTAACCCCAAATCTAAACCTAAAATCTAAACCTAACCCAAAATCTAAACCTAAAATCTAAACCAAAAATCTAAACCTAACCCCAAATTTAAACCTAAAATCTAAACCTAACCCCAAATCTAAACCTAAAATCTAAACCTAACCCCAAATCTAAACCTAAAATCTAAACCTAACCCCAAATCTAAACCTAAAATCTAAACCTAACCCCAAATCTAAACCTAACCCCAAATCTAAACCTAAAATCTAAACCTAACCCCAAATCTAAACCTAACCCCTAATCTAAACCTAAAACCTAAACCTAACCCCAAATCTAAACCTAAAATCTAAACCTAACCCCAAATCTAAACTTAACCCCAAATCTAAACCTAAAATCTAAACCTAAGCCCAAATCTAAACCTAACCCCAAATCTAAAACTAAAATCTAAACCTAACCCCAAATCTAAACCTAAAATCTAAACCTAACCCCAAATTTAAATCTAACACCAAATCTAAACCTAAAATCTAAACCTAAGCCCAAATCTAAACCTTACCCCAAATCTAAAACTAAAATCTAAACCTAACCCCAAATCTAAACCTAAAATCTAAACCTAACCCAAATCTAAACCTAAAATCTAAACCTAACCCCAAATCTAAACCTAAAATCTAAACCTAACCCCAAATCTAAACCTAAAATCTAAACCTAACACCAAATCTAAACCTAACCCCAAATCTAAACCTAAAATCTAAACTTACCCCCAAATCTAAACCTAAAATCTAAACCTAACCCCAAATCTAAACCTAACCCCAAATCTAAACCTAAAATCTAAACCTAACCCCAAATCTAAACCTAAAATCTAAACCTAACCCCAAGTCTAAACCTAACCCCAAATCTAAACCTAAAATATAAACCTAACCCCAAATCTAAACCTAACCCCAAATCTAAACCTAAAATCTAAACCTAACCCCAAATCTAAACCTAAAATCTAAACCTAACCCCAAATCTAAACCTAACCCCATATCTAAACCTAAAATCTAAACCTAACCCCAAATCTAAACCTAAAATCTAAACCTAACCCCAAATCTAAACCTTACCCCAAATATAAACCTAAAATCTAAACCTAACCCCAAATCTAAACCTAAAATCTAAACCTAACCCCAAATCTAAACCTAAAATCTAAACCTAACCCCAAAACTAAACCTAAAATCTAAACCTAACCCCAAATCTAAACCTAAAATCTAAACCTAACCCCAAATCTAAACCTAAAATCTAAACCTAACCCCAAATCTAAACCTAAAATCTAAACCTAACCCCAAATCTAAACCTAACCCCAAATCTAAACCTTAAATCTAAACCTAACCCCAAATCTAAACCTAAAATTTAACCTAACCCCAAATCTAAACCTAACCCCAAATCAAAACCTAAAATCTAAACCTAACCCCAAATCTAAACCTAAAATCTAAAACTAACCCCAAATCTAAACCTAAAATCTAAACCTAACACCAAATCTAAACCTAACCCCAAATCTAAACCTAAAATCTAAACCTAACCCCAAATCTAAACCTAAAATCTAAACCTAACCCCAAATCTAAACCTAACCCCAAATCTAAACCTAAAATCTAAACCTAACCCCAAATCTAAACCTAAAATCTAAACCTAACCCCAAATCTAAACCTAACCCCAAATCTAAACCTAAAATCTAAACCTAACCCCAAATCTAAACCTAAAATCTAAACCTAACCCCAAATCTAAACCTAACCCCAAATCTAAACCTAAAATCTAAACCTAACCCCAAATCTAACCCTAAAATCTAAACCTAACCCCAAATCTAAACCTAACCCCAAATCTTAACCTAAAATCTAAACCTAAGCCCAAATCTAAACCTAAAATCTAAACCTAACCCCAAATCTAAACCTAACCCCTAAACTAAACCTAAAATCTAAACCTAACCCCAAATCTAAACCTAAAATCTAAACCTAACCCCAAATCTAAACCTAACCCCAAATCTAAACCTAAAATCTAAACCTAACCCCAAATCTAAACCTAACCCCATATCTAAACCTAAAATCTAAACCTAACCCCAAATCTAAACCTAAAATCTAAACCTAACCCCAAATCTAAACCTTACCCCAAATATAAACCTAAAATCTAAACCTAACCCCAAATCTAAACCTAAAATCTAAACCTAACCCCAAATCTAAACCTAAAATCTAAACCTAACCCCAAATCTAAACCTAAAATCTAAACCTAACCCCAAATCTAAACCTAAAATCTAAACCTAAGCCCAAATCTAAACCTAACCCCAAATCTAAAACTAAAATCTAAACCTAACCCCAAATCTAAACCTAAAATCTAAACCTAACCCCAAATTTAAATCTAACACCAAATCTAAACCTAAAATCTAAACCTAAGCCCAAATCTAAACCTTACCCCAAATCTAAAACTAAAATCTAAACCTAACCCCAAATCTAAACCTAAAATCTAAACCTAACCCAAATCTAAACCTAAAATCTAAACCTAACCCCAAATCTAAACCTAAAATCTAAACCTAACCCCAAATCTAAACCTAAAATCTAAACCTAACACCAAATCTAAACCTAACCCCAAATCTAAACCTAAAATCTAAACTTACCCCCAAATCTAAACCTAAAATCTAAACCTAACCCCAAATCTAAACCTAACCCCAAATCTAAACCTAAAATCTAAACCTAACCCCAAATCTAAACCTAAAATCTAAACCTAACCCCAAGTCTAAACCTAACCCCAAATCTAAACCTAAAATATAAACCTAACCCCAAATCTAAACCTAACCCCAAATCTAAACCTAAAATCTAAACCTAACCCCAAATCTAAACCTAAAATCTAAACCTAACCCCAAATCTAAACCTAACCCCATATCTAAACCTAAAATCTAAACCTAACCCCAAATCTAAACCTAAAATCTAAACCTAACCCCAAATCTAAACCTTACCCCAAATATAAACCTAAAATCTAAACCTAACCCCAAATCTAAACCTAAAATCTAAACCTAACCCCAAATCTAAACCTAAAATCTAAACCTAACCCCAAATCTAAACCTAAAATCTAAACCTAACCCCAAATCTAAACCTAACCCCAAATCTAAACCTTAAATCTAAACCTAACCCCAAATCTAAACCTAAAATTTAACCTAACCCCAAATCTAAACCTAACCCCAAATCAAAACCTAAAATCTAAACCTAACCCCAAATCTAAACCTAAAATCTAAAACTAACCCCAAATCTAAACCTAAAATCTAAACCTAACACCAAATCTAAACCTAACCCCAAATCTAAACCTAAAATCTAAACCTAACCCCAAATCTAAACCTAAAATCTAAACCTAACCCCAAATCTAAACCTAACCCCAAATCTAAACCTAAAATCTAAACCTAACCCCAAATCTAAACCTAAAATCTAAACCTAACCCCAAATCTAAACCTAACCCCAAATCTAAACCTAAAATCTAAACCTAACCCCAAATCTAAACCTAAAATCTAAACCTAACCCCAAATCTAAACCTAACCCCAAATCTAAACCTAAAATCTAAACCTAACCCCAAATCTAACCCTAAAATCTAAACCTAACCCCAAATCTAAACCTAACCCCAAATCTTAACCTAAAATCTAAACCTAAGCCCAAATCTAAACCTAAAATCTAAACCTAACCCCAAATCTAAACCTAACCCCTAAACTAAACCTAAAATCTAAACCTAACCCCAAATCTAAACCTAAAATCTAAACCTAACCCCAAATCTAAACCTAACCCCAAATCTAAACCTAAAATCTAAACCTAACCCCAAATCTAAACCTAACCCCATATCTAAACCTAAAATCTAAACCTAACCCCAAATCTAAACCTAAAATCTAAACCTAACCCCAAATCTAAACCTTACCCCAAATATAAACCTAAAATCTAAACCTAAGCCCAAATGTAAACCTAAAATCTAAACCTAACCCCAAATCTAAACCTAAAATCTAAACCTAACCCCAAATCTAAACCTAAAATCTAAACCTAACCCCAAATCTAAACCTAAAATCTAAACCTAACCCCAAATCTAAACCTAACCCCAAATCTAAACCTTAAATCTAAACCTAACCCCAAATCTAAACCTAAAATCTAAACCTAACCCCAAATCTAAACCTAACCCCAAATCTAAACCTAAAATCTAAACCTAACCCCAAATCTAAACCTAAAATCTAAAACTAACCCCAAATCTAAACCTAAAATCTAAACCTAACACCAAATTTAAACCTAACCCCAAATCTAAACCTAAAATCTGAACCTAACCCCAAATCTAAACCTAAAATCTAAACCTAACCACAAATCTAAACCTAACCCCAAATCTAAACCTAAAATCTAAACCTAACCCCAAATCTAAACCTAAAATCTAAACCTAACCCCAAATCTAAACCTAACCCCAAATCTAAACCTAAAATCTAAACCTAACCCCAAATCTAAACCTAAAATCTAAACCTAACCCCAAATCTAAACCTAACCCCAAATCTAAACCTAAAATCTAAACCTAACCCCAAATCTAACCCTAAAATCTAAACCTAACCCCAAATCTAAACCCCAAATCTAAACCTAACCCCAAATCTAAACCCCAAATCTAAACCTAAAATCTAAACCTAACCCCAAATCTAAACCTAAAATCTAAACCTAACCCCAAATCTGAACCTAAAATCTAAACCTAACCCGAAATCTGAACCTAAAATCTAAACCTAACCCCAAATCTAAACCTAAAATCTAAACCTAACCCCAAATCTAAACCTAACCCCAAATCTAAACCTAAAATCTAAACCTAACCCCAAATCTAAACCCCAAATCTAAACCTAAAATCTAAACCTAACCCCAAATGTAAACCCAAGCCAAAGTCTTAACCTAAAATCTAAACCTAACCCCAAATCTAAACCTAAAATCTAAACCTAACCCCAAATCTAAACCTAAAATCTAAACTTAACCCCAAATCTAAACCTAACTCCAAATCTAAACCTCAAATCTAAACCTAACCCCAAATCTAAACCTAACCCCAAATCTAAACCTAACCCCTAATCTAAACCTAAAATCTAAACCTAACCCCAAATCTAAACCTAACATCTAAACCTAAACCCAAATCTAAACCTAACCCCAAATCAAAACCTAAAATCTAAACCTAACCCCAAATCTAAACCTAAAATCTAAACCTAACCCCAAATATAAACCTAACCCCAAATCTAAACCTAAAATCTAAACCTAACCCCAAATCCAAACCTAAAATCTAAACCTAACCCCAAATCTAAACCTAACCCCAAATCTAAACCTAAAATCTAAACCTAACCCCAAATCTAAACCTAAAATCTAAACCTAACCCCAAATCTAAACCTAAAATCTAAACCTAACCCCAAATCTAAACCTAACCCCAAATCTAAACCTAAAATCTAAACCTAACCCCAAATCTAAACCTAAAATCTAAACCTAACCCCAAATCTAAACCTAACCCCAAATCTAAACCTAAAATCTAAACCTAACCCCAAATCTAAACCTAACCCCAAATCTAAACCTAAAATCTAAACCTAACCCCAAATCTAAACCTAAAATCTAAACCTAACCCCAAATATAAACCTAAAATCTAAACCTAACCCCAAATCTAAACCTAACCCCAAATCTAAACCTAAAATCTAAACCTAACCCCAAATCTAAACCTAAAATCTAAACCTAACCCCAAATCTAAACCTAACCCCAAATCTTAACCTAAAATCTAAACCTAACCCCAAATCTAAACCTAAAATCTAAACCTAACCCCAAATATAAACCTAACCCCTAAACTAAACCTAAAATCTAAACCTAACCCCAAATCTAAACCTAAAATCTAAACCTAACCCCAAATCTAAACCTAACCCCAAATCTAAACCTAAAATCTAAACCTAACCCCAAATCTACACCTAACCCCATATCTAAACCTAAAATCTAAACCTAACCCCAAATCTAAACCTAAAATCTAAACCTAACCCCAAATCTAAACCTTACCCCAAATATAAACCTAAAATCTAAACCTAACCCCAAATGTAAACCTAAAATCTAAACCTAACCCCAAATCTAAACCTAAAATCTAAACCTAACCCCAAATCTAAACCTAAAATCTAAACCTAACCCCAAATCTAAACCCCAAATCTAAACCTAACCCCAAATCTAAACCCCAAATCTAAACCTAAAATCTAAACCTAACCCCAAATCTAAACCTAAAATCTAAACCTAACCCCAAATCTGAACCTAAAATCTAAACCTAACCCCAAATCTAAACCTAAAATCTAAACCTAACCCCAAATCTAAACCTAAAATCTAAACCTAACCCCAAATCTAAACCTAACCCCAAATCTAAACCTAAAATCTAAACCTAACCCCAAATGTAAACCCCAAATCTAAACCTAAAATCTAAACCTAACCCCAAATGTAAACCCAAGCCCAAGTCTTAACCTAAAATCTAAACCAAACCCCAAATCTAAACCTAAAATCTAAACCTAACCCCAAATCTAAACCTAAAATCTAAACTTAACCCCAAATCTAAACCTAACTCCAAATCTAAACCTCAAATCTAAACCTAACCCCAAATCTAAACCTAACCCCAAATCTAAACCTAACCCCTAATCTAAACCTAAAATCTGAACCTAACCCCAAATCTAAACCTAACATCTAAACCTAACCCCAAATCTAAACCTAACCCCAAATCTAAACCTAAAATCTAAACCTAACCCCAAATCTAAACCTAAAATCTAAACCTAACCCCAAGTCTAAACCTAACCCCAAATCTAAACCTAAAATCTAAACCTAACCCCAAATCTAAACCTAAAATCTAAACCTAACCCCAAATCTAAACCTTACCCCAAATATAAACCTAAAATCTAAACCTAACCCCAAATCTAAACCTAAAATCTAAACCTAACCCCAAATCTAAACCTAACCCCAAATCTAAACCTAATCCCAAATCTAAACCTAAAATCTAAACCTAACCCCAAATCTAAACCTAACCCCAAATCTAAACCTAAAATCTAAACCTAACCCCAAATCTAAACCTAAAATCTAAACCTAACCCCAAATCTAAACCTAACCCCAAATCTAAACCTAAAATCTAAACCTAACCCCAAATCTAAACCTAAAATCTAAACCTAACCCCAAATCTTAACCTAAAATCTAAACCTAACCCCAAATCTAAACCTAAAATCTAAACCTAACCCCAAATCTAAACCTAAAATCTAAACCTAACCCCAAATCTAAACCTAAAATCTAAACCTAACCCCAAATCTAAACCTAACCCCAAATCTAAACCTAAAATCTAAACCTAACCCCAAATCTAAACCTAAAATCTAAACCTAACCCCAAATCTAAACCTAACCCCAAATCTAAACCTAAAATCTAAACCTAACCCCAAATCTAAACCTAACCCCTAAACTAAACCTAAAATCTAAACCTAACCCCAAATCTAAACCTAACCCCATATCTAAACCTAAAATCTAAACCTAACCACAAATCTAAACCTAAAATCTAAACCTAACCCCTAATCTAAACCTTACCCCAAATATAAACCTAAAATCTAAACCTAACCCCAAATCTAAACCTAAAATCTAAACCTAACCCCAAATCTAAACCTAAAATCTAAACCTAACCCCAAATCTAAACCAAAAATCTAAACCTAACCCCAAATCTAAACCTAAAATCTAAACCTAACCCCAAATCTAAACCTAACCCCAAATCTAAACCTTAAATCTAAACCTAACCCCAAATCTAAACCTAAAACCTAAACCTAACCCCAAATCTAAACCTAAAATATAAACCTAACCCCAAATCTAAACCTAAAATCTAAACCTAACCCCAAATCTAAACCTAACCCCAAATCTAAACCTAACTCCAAATCTAAACCTCAAATCTAAACCTAACCCCAAATCTAAACCTAACCCCAAATCTAAACCTAACCCCTAATCTAAACCTAAAATCTAAACCTAACCCCAAATCTAAACCTAACATCTAAACCTAACCCCAAATCTAAACCTAAAATCTAAACCTAACCCCAAATCTAAACCTAAAATATAAACCTAACCTCAAGTCTAAACCTAACCCCAAATCTAAACCTAAAATCTAAACCTAACCCCAAATCCAAACCTAAAATCTAAACCTAACCCCAAATCTAAACCTAACCCCAAATCTAAACCTAAAATCTAAACCTAACCCCAAATCTAAACCTAACCCCAAATCTAAACCTAAAATCTAAACCTAACCCCAAATCTAAACCTAAAATCTAAACCTAACCCCAAATCTAAACCTAACCCCAAATCTAAACCTAAAATCTAAACCTAACCCCAAATCTAAACCTAAAATCTAAACCTAACCCCAAATCTAAACCTAACCCCAAATCTAAACCTAAAATCTAAACCTAACCCCAAATCTAAACCTAACCCCAAATCTAAACCTAAAATCTAAACCTAACCCCAAATCTAAACCTAACCCCAAATCTAAACCTAAAATCTAAACCTAACCCCAAATCTAAACCTAAAATCTAAACCTAACCCCAAATCTAAACCTTACCCCAAATATAAACCTAAAATCTAAACCTAACCCCAAATCTAAACCTAAAATCTAAACCTAACCCCAAATCTAAACCTAAAATCTAAACCTAACCCCAAATCTAAACCTAAAATCTAAACCTAACCCCAAATCTAAACCAAAAATCTAAACCTAACCCCAAATCTAAACCTAAAATCTAAACCTAACCCCAAATCTAAACCTAACCCCAAATCTAAACCTTAAATCTAAACCTAACCCCAAATCTAAACCTAAAACCTAAACCTAACCCCAAATCTAAACCTAAAATATAAACCTAACCCCAAATCTAAACCTAAAATCTAAACCTAACCCCAAATCTAAACCTAACCCCAAATCTAAACCTAACTCCAAATCTAAACCTCAAATCTAAACCTAACCCCAAATCTAAACCTAACCCCAAATCTAAACCTAACCCCTAATCTAAACCTAAAATCTAAACCTAACCCCAAATCTAAACCTAACATCTAAACCTAACCCCAAATCTAAACCTAAAATCTAAACCTAACCCCAAATCTAAACCTAAAATATAAACCTAACCCCAAGTCTAAACCTAACCCCAAATCTAAACCTAAAATCTAAACCTAACCCCAAATCCAAACCTAAAATCTAAACCTAACCCCAAATCTAAACCTAACCCCAAATCTAAACCTAAAATCTAAACCTAACCCCAAATCTAAACCTAACCCCAAATCTAAACCTAAAATCTAAACCTAACCCCAAATCTAAACCTAACCCCAAATCTAAACCTAAAATCTAAACCTAACCCCAAATCTAAACCTAAAATCTAAACCTAACCCCAAATCTAAACCTAACCCCAAATCTAAACCTAAAATCTAAACCTAACCCCAAATCTAAACCTAACCCCAAATCTAAACCTAAAATCTAAACCTAACCCCAAATCTAAACCTAACCCCAAATCTAAACCTAAAATCTAAACCTAACCCCAAATCTAAACCTAAAATCTAAACCTAACCCCAAATCTAAACCTTACCCCAAATATAAACCTAAAATCTAAACCTAACCCCAAATCTAAACCTAAAATCTAAACCTAACCCCAAATCTAAACCTAAAATCTAAACCTAACCCCAAATCTAAACCTAAAATCTAAACCTAACCCCAAATCTAAACCTAACCCCAAATCTAAACCTTAAATCTAAACCTAACCCCAAATCTAAACCTAAAATCTAAACCTAACCCCAAATCTAAACCTAACCCCAAATCTAAACCTAAAATCTAAACCTAACCCCAAATCTAAACCTAAAATCTAAAACTAACCCCAAATCTAAACCTAAAATCTAAACCTAACCCCAAATCTAAACCTAACCCCAAATCTAAACCTAAAATCTAAACCTAACCCCAAATCTAAACCTAAAATCTAAACCTAACCCCAAATCTAAACCTAACCCCAAATCTAAACCTAAAATCTAAACCTAACCCCAAATCTAAACCTAAAATCTAAACCTAACCCCAAATCTAAACCTAACCCCAAATCTAAACCTAAAACCTAAACCTAACCCCAAATCTAAACCTAAAATCTAAACCTAACCCCAAATCTAAACCTAACCCCAAATCTAAACCTAAAATCTAAACCTAACCCCAAATCTAACCCTAAAATCTAAACCTAACCCCAAATCTAAACCCCAAATCTAAACCTAACCCCAAATCTAAAACCCAAATCTAAACCTAAAATCTAAACCTAACCCCAAATCTAAACCTAAAATCTAAACCTAACCCCAAATCTGAACCTAAAATCTAAACCTAACCCGAAATCTGAACCTAAAATCTAAACCTAACCCCAAATCTAAACCTAACATCTAAACCTAACCCCAAATCTAAACCTAACCCCAAATCTAAACCTAAAATCTAAACCTAACCCCAAATCTAAACCCCAAATCTAAACCTAAAATCTAAACCTAACCCCAAATCTAAACCCAAGCCCAAATCTTAACCTAAAATCTAAACCTAACCCCAAATCTAAACCTAAAATCTAAACCTAACCCCAAATCTAAACCTAAAATCTAAACTTAACCCCAAATCTAAACCTAACTCCAAATCTAAACCTCAAATCTAAACCTAACCCCAAATCTAAACCTAACCCCTAATCTAAACCTAAAATCTAAACCTAACCCCAAATCTAAACCTAACATCTAAACCTAACCCCAAATCTAAACCTAACCCCAAATCTAAACCTAAAATCTAAACCTAACCCCAAATCTAAACCTAAAATCTAAACCTAACCCCAAATCTAAACCTAACCCCAAATCTAAACCTAAAATCTAAACCTAAGCCCAAATCTAAACCTAAAATCTAAACCTAAGCCCAAATCTAAACCTAAAATCTAAACCTAACCCCAAATATAAACCTAAAATCTAAACCTAACCCCAAATCTAAACCTAACCCCAAATCTAAACCTAAAATCTAAACCTAACCCCAAATCTAAACCTAAAATCTAAACCTAACCCCAAATCTAAAACTAACCCCAAATCTAAACCTAAAATCTAAACCTAACCCCAAATCTAAATCTAAAATCTAAACCTAACCCCAAATCTAAACCTAACCCCTAAACTAAACCTAAAATCTAAACCTAACCCCAAATCTAAACCTAAAATCTAAACCTAACCCCAAATCTAAACCTAATCCCAAATCTAAACCTAAAATCTAAACCTAACCCCAAATCTAAACCTAACCCCATATCTAAACCTAAAATCTAAACCTAACCCCAAATCTAAACCTAAAATCTAAACCTAACCCCAAATCTAAACCTTACCCCAAATATAAACCTAAAATCTAAACCTAACCCCAAATCTAAACCTAACCCCAAATCTAAACCTTAAATCTAAACCTAACCCCAAATCTAAACCTAAAATCTAAACCTAACCCCAAATCTAAACCTAACCCCAAATCTAAACCTAAAATCTAAACCTAACCCCAAATCTAAACCTAAAATCTAAACCTAACACCAAATCTAAACCTAACCCCAAATCTAAACCTAAAATCTAAACCTAACCCCAAATCTAAACCTAAAATCTAAACCTAACCCCAAATCTAAACCTAACCCCTAATCTAAACCTAAAATCTAAACCTAACCCCAAATCTAAACCTAACATCTAAACCTAACCCCAAATCTAAACCTAACCCCAAATCTAAACCTAAAATCTAAACCTAACCCCAAATCTAAACCTAAAATCTAAACCTAACCCCAAGTCTAAACCTAACCCCAAATCTAAACCTAAAATCTAAACCTAACCCCAAATCCAAACCTAAAATCTAAACCTAACCCCAAATCTAAACCTAACCCCAAATCTAAACCTAAAATCTAAACCTAACCCCAAATCTAAACCTAACCCCAAATCTAAACCTAAAATCTAAACCTAACCTCAAATCTAAAACTAAAATCTAAACCTAACCCCAAATCTAAACCTAACCCCAAATCTAAACCTAAAATCTAAACCTAACCCCAAATCTAACCCTAAAATCTAAACCTAACCCCAAATCTAAACCCCAAATCTAAACCTAACCCCAAATCTAAAACCCAAATCTAAACCTAAAATCTAAACCTAACCCCAAATCTAAACCTAAAATCTAAACCTAACCCCAAATCTGAACCTAAAATCTAAACCTAACCCGAAATCTGAACCTAAAATCTAAACCTAACCCCAAATCTAAACCTAACATCTAAACCTAACCCCAAATCTAAACCTAACCCCAAATCTAAACCTAAAATCTAAACCTAACCCCAAATCTAAACCCCAAATCTAAACCTAAAATCTAAACCTAACCCCAAATCTAAACCCAAGCCCAAATCTTAACCTAAAATCTAAACCTAACCCCAAATCTAAACCTAAAATCTAAACCTAACCCCAAATCTAAACCTAAAATCTAAACTTAACCCCAAATCTAAACCTAACTCCAAATCTAAACCTCAAATCTAAACCTAACCCCAAATCTAAACCTAACCCCTAATCTAAACCTAAAATCTAAACCTAACCCCAAATCTAAACCTAACATCTAAACCTAACCCCAAATCTAAACCTAACCCCAAATCTAAACCTAAAATCTAAACCTAACCCCAAATCTAAACCTAAAATCTAAACCTAACCCCAAATCTAAACCTAACCCCAAATCTAAACCTAAAATCTAAACCTAAGCCCAAATCTAAACCTAAAATCTAAACCTAAGCCCAAATCTAAACCTAAAATCTAAACCTAACCCCAAATATAAACCTAAAATCTAAACCTAACCCCAAATCTAAACCTAACCCCAAATCTAAACCTAAAATCTAAACCTAACCCCAAATCTAAACCTAAAATCTAAACCTAACCCCAAATCTAAAACTAACCCCAAATCTAAACCTAAAATCTAAACCTAACCCCAAATCTAAATCTAAAATCTAAACCTAACCCCAAATATAAACCTAAAATCTAAACCTAACCCCAAGTCTAAACCTAACCCCAAATCTAAACCTAAAATCTAAACCTAACCCCAAATCCAAACCTAAAATCTAAACCTAACCCCAAATCTAAACCTAACCCCAAATCTAAACCTAAAATCTAAACCTAACCCCAAATCTAAACCTAACCCCAAATCTAAACCTAAAATCTAAACCTAACCTCAAATCTAAAACTAAAATCTAAACCTAACCCCAAATCTAAACCTAACCCCAAATCTAAACCTAAAATCTAAACCTAACCCCAAATCTAACCCTAAAATCTAAACCTAACCCCAAATCTAAACCCCAAATCTAAACCTAACCCCAAATCTAAACCTAAAATCTAAACCTAACCCCAAATCTAAACCTAAAATCTAAACCTAACCCCAAATCTAAACCTAAAATCTAAACCTAACCCCAAATCTAAACCTAAAATCTAAACCTAACCCCAAATCTAAACCTAAAATCTAAACCTAACCCCAAATATAAACCTAAAATCTAAACCTAACCCCAAATCTAAACCTAACCCCAAATCTAAACCTAAAATCTAAACCTAACCCCAAATCTAAACCTAAAATCTAAACCTAACCCCAAATCTAAACCTAACCCCAAATCTAAACCTAAAATCTAAACCTAACCCCAAATCTAAACCTAAAATCTAAACCTAACCCCAAATCTAAACCTAACCCCTAAACTAAACCTAAAATCTAAACCTAACCCCAAATCTAAACCTAACCCCATATCTAAACCTAAAATCTAAACCTAACCCCAAATCTAAACCTAAAATCTAAACCTAACACCTAATCTAAACCTTACCCCAAATATAAACCTAAAATCTAAACCTAACCCCAAATATAAACCTAAAATCTAAACCTAACCCCAAATCTAAACCAAAAATCTAAACCTAACCCCAAATCTAAACCTAAAATCTAAACCTAACCCCAAATCTAAACCTAACCCCAAATCTAAACCTTAAATCTAAACCTAACCCCAAATCTAAACCTAAAATCTAAACCTAACCCCAAATCTAAACCTAACCCCAAATCTAAACCTAAAATCTAAACCTAACCCCAAATCTAAACCTAAAATCTAAACCTAACCCCAAATCTAAACCTAACCCCAAATCTAAACCTAAAATCTAAACCTAACCCCAAATCTAAACCTAAAATCTAAACCTAACCCCAAATCTAAACCCCAAATCTAAACCTAACCCCAAATCTAAACCCCAAATCTAAACCTAAAATCTAAACCTAACCCCAAATCTAAACCTAAAATCTAAACCTAACCCCAAATCTGAACCTAAAATCTAAACCTAACCCGAAATCTGAACCTAAAATCTAAACCTAACCCCAAATCTAAACCTAAAATCTAAACCTAACCCCAAATCTAAACCTAACCCCAAATCTAAACCTAACTCCAAATCTAAACCTCAAATCTAAACCTAACCCCAAATCTAAACCTAACCCCAAATCTAAACCTAACCCCTAATCTAAACCTAAAATCTAAACCTAACCCCAAATCTAAACCTAACATCTAAACCTAACCCCAAATCTAAACCTAACCCCAAATCTAAACCTAAAATCTAAACCTAACCCCAAATCTAAACCTAAAATCTAAACCTAACCCCAAGTCTAAACCTAACCCCAAATCTAAACCTAAAATCTAAACCTAACCCCAAATCCAAACCTAAAATCTAAACCTAACCCCAAATCTAAACCTAACCCCAAATCTAAACCTAAAATCTAAACCTAACCCCAAATCTAAACCTAACCCCATATCTAAACCTAACATCTAAACCTAACCCCAAATCTAAACCTAAAATCTAAACCTAACCCCAAATCTAAACCTAACCCCAAATCTAAACCTAAAATCTAAACCTAACCCCAAATCTAAACCTAACCCCAAATCTAAACCTAAAATCTAAACCTAACCCCAAATCTAAACCTAAAATCTAAACCTAACCCCAAATCTAAACCTAACCCCAAATCTTAACCTAAAATCTAAACCTAACCCCAAATCTAAACCTAAAATCTAAACCTAACCCCAAATATAAACCTAACCCCTAAACTAAACCTAAAATCTAAACCTAACCCCAAATCTAAACCTAAAATCTAAACCTAACCCCAAATCTAAACCTAACCCCAAATCTAAACCTAAAATCTAAACCTAACCCCAAATCTACACCTAACCCCATATCTAAACCTAAAATCTAAACCTAACCCCAAATCTAAACCTAAAATCTAAACCTAACCCCAAATCTAAACCTTACCCCAAATATAAACCTAAAATCTAAACCTAACCCCAAATCTAAACCTAAAATCTAAACCTAACCCCAAATCTAAACCTAAAATCTAAACCTAACCCCAAATCTAAACCTAAAATCTAAACCTAACCCCAAATCTAAACCTAAAATCTAAACCTAACCCCAAATCTAAACCCCAAATCTAAACCTAACCCCAAATCTAAACCCCAAATCTAAACCTAAAATCTAAACCTAACCCCAAATCTAAACCTAAAATCTAAACCTAACCCCAAATCTGAACCTAAAATCTAAACCTAACCCCAAATCTAAACCTAAAATCTAAACCTAACCCCAAATCTAAACCTAAAATCTAAACCTAACCCCAAATCTAAACCTAACCCCAAATCTAAACCTAAAATCTAAACCTAACCCCAAATCTAAACCCCAAATCTAAACCTAAAATCTAAACCTAACCCCAAATGTAAACCCAAGCCGAAGTCTTAACCTAAAATCTAAACCAAACCCCAAATCTAAACCTAAAATCTAAACCTAACCCCAAATCTAAACCTAAAATCTAAACTTAACCCCAAATCTAAACCTAACTCCAAATCTAAACCTCAAATCTAAACCTAACCCCAAATCTAAACCTAACCCCAAATCTAAACCTAACCCCTAATCTAAACCTAAAATCTAAACCTAACCCCAAATCTAAACCTAACATCTAAACCTAACCCCAAATCTAAACCTAACCCCAAATCTAAACCTAAAATCTAAACCTAACCCCAAATCTAAACCTAAAATCTAAACCTAACCCCAAGTCTAAACCTAACCCCAAATCTAAACCTAAAATCTAAACCTAACCCCAAATCCAAACCTAAAATCTAAACCTAACCCCAAATCTAAACCTAATCCCAAATCTAAACCTAAAATCTAAACCTAACCCCAAATCTAAACCTAACCCCAAATCTAAACCTAAAATCTAAACCTAACCCCAAATCTAAACCTAAAATCTAAACCTAACCCCAAATCTAAACCTAAAATCTAAACCTAACCCCAAATCTAAACCTAAAATCTAAACCTAACCCCAAATCTAAACCTAACCCCAAATCTAAACCTAAAATCTAAACCTAACCCCAAATCTAAACCTAACCCCTAAACTAAACCTAAAATCTAAACCTAACCCCAAATCTAAACCTAACCCCATATCTAAACCTAAAATCTAAACCTAACCCCAAATCTAAACCTAAAATCTAAACCTAACCCCTAATCTAAACCTTACCCCAAATATAAACCTAAAATCTAAACCTAACCCCAAATCTAAACCTAAAATCTAAACCTAACCCCAAATCTAAACCTAAAATCTAAACCTAACCCCAAATCTAAACCAAAAATCTAAACCTAACCCCAAATCTAAACCTAAAATCTAAACCTAACCCCAAATCTAAACCTAACCCCAAATCTAAACCTTAAATCTAAACCTAACCCCAAATCTAAACCTAAAATCTAAACCTAACCCCAAATCTAAACCTAAAATATAAACCTAACCCCAAATCTAAACCTAAAATCTAAACCTAACCCCAAATCTAAACCTAACCCCAAATCTAAACCTAACTCCAAATCTAAACCTCAAATCTAAACCTAACCCCAAATCTAAACCTAACCCCAAATCTAAACCTAACCCCTAATCTAAACCTAAAATCTAAACCTAACCCCAAATCTAAACCTAACATCTAAACCTAACCCCAAATCTAAACCTAAAATCTAAACCTAACCCCAAATCTAAACCTAAAATATAAACCTAACCCCAAGTCTAAACCTAACCCCAAATCTAAACCTAAAATCTAAACCTAACCCCAAATCCAAACCTAAAATCTAAACCTAACCCCAAATCTAAACCTAACCCCAAATCTAAACCTAAAATCTAAACCTAACCCCAAATCTAAACCTAACCCCAAATCTAAACCTAAAATCTAAACCTAACCCCAAATCTAAACCTAAAATCTAAACCTAACCCCAAATCTAAACCTAACCCCAAATCTAAACCTAAAATCTAAACCTAACCCCAAATCTAAACCTAAAATCTAAACCTAACCCCAAATCTAAACCTAACCCCAAATCTAAACCTAAAATCTAAACCTAACCCCAAATCTAAACCTAACCCCAAATCTAAACCTAAAATCTAAACCTAACCCCAAATCTAAACCTAACCCCATATATAAACCTAAAATCTAAACCTAACCCCAAATCTAAACCTAACATCTAAACCTAACCCCAAATCTAAACCTTACCCCAAATATAAACCTAAAATCTAAACCTAACCCCAAATCTAAACCTAAAATCTAAACCTAACCCCAAATCTAAACCTAAAATCTAAACCTAACCCCAAATCTAAACCTAAAATCTAAACCTAACCCCAAATCTAAACCTAACCCCAAATCTAAACCTTAAATCTAAACCTAACCCCAAATCTAAACCTAAAATCTAAACCTAACCCCAAATCTAAACCTAACCCCAAATCTAAACCTAAAATCTAAACCTAACCCCAAATCTAAACCTAAAATCTAAAACTAACCCCAAATCTAAACCTAAAATCTAAACCTAACACCAAATCTAAACCTAACCCCAAATCTAAACCTAAAATCTAAACCTAACCCCAAATCTAAACCTAAAATCTAAACCTAACCCCAAATCTAAACCTAACCCCAAATCTAAACCTAAAATCTAAACCTAACCCCAAATCTAAACCTAAAATCTAAACCTAACCCCAAATCTAAACCTAACCCCAAATCTAAACCTAAAACCTAAACCTAACCCCAAATCTAAACCTAAAATCTAAACCTAACCCCAAATCTAAACCTAACCCCAAATCTAAACCTAAAATCTAAACCTAACCCCAAATCTAACCCTAAAATCTAAACCTAACCCCAAATCTAAACCCCAAATCTAAACCTAACCCCAAATCTAAAACCCAAATCTAAACCTAAAATCTAAACCTAACCCCAAATCTAAACCTAAAATCTAAACCTAACCCCAAATCTGAACCTAAAATCTAAACCTAACCCGAAATCTGAACCTAAAATCTAAACCTAACCCCAAATCTAAACCTAACATCTAAACCTAACCCCAAATCTAAACCTAACCCCAAATCTAAACCTAAAATCTAAACCTAACCCCAAATCTAAACCCCAAATCTAAACCTAAAATCTAAACCTAACCCCAAATGTAAACCCAAGCCCAAGTCTTAACCTAAAATCTAAACCAAACCCCAAATCTAAACCTAAAATCTAAACCTAACCCCAAATCTAAACCTAAAATCTAAACTTAACCCCAAATCTAAACCTAACTCCAAATCTAAACCTCAAATCTAAACCTAACCCCAAATCTAAACCTAACCCCTAATCTAAACCTAAAATCTAAACCTAACCCCAAATCTAAACCTAACATCTAAACCTAACCCCAAATCTAAACCTAACCCCAAATCTAAACCTAAAATCTAAACCTAACCCCAAATCTAAACCTAACATCTAAACCTAACCCCAAATCTAAACCTAACCCCAAATCTAAACCTAAAATCTAAACCTAACCCCAAATCTAAACCTAAAATCTAAACCTAACCCCAAGTCTAAACCTAACCCCAAATCTAAACCTAAAATCTAAACCTAACCCCAAATCCAAACCTAACCCCAAATCTAAACCTAACCCCTAATCTAAACCTAAAATCTAAACCTAACCCCAAATCTAAACCTAACATCTAAACCTAACCCCAAATCTAAACCTAACCCCAAATCTAAACCTAAAATCTAAACCTAACCCCAAATCTAAACCTAAAATCTAAACCTAACCCCAAGTCTAAACCTAACCCCAAATCTAAACCTAAAATCTAAACCTAACCCCAAATCCAAACCTAAAATCTAAACCTAACCCCAAATCTAAACCTAATCCCAAATCTAAACCTAAAATCTAAACCTAACCCCAAATCTAAACCTAACCCCAAATCTAAACCTAAAATCTAAACCTAACCCCAAATCTAAACCTAAAATCTAAACCTAACCCCAAATCTAAACCTAAAATCTAAACCTAACCCCAAATCTAAACCTAAAATCTAAACCTAACCCCAAATCTAAACCTAACCCCAAATCTAAACCTAAAATCTAAACCTAACCCCAAATCTAAACCTAACCCCTAAACTAAACCTAAAATCTAAACCTAACCCCAAATCTAAACCTAACCCCATATCTAAACCTAAAATCTAAACCTAACCCCAAATCTAAACCTAAAATCTAAACCTAACCCCTAATCTAAACCTTACCCCAAATATAAACCTAAAATCTAAACCTAACCCCAAATCTAAACCTAAAATCTAAACCTAACCCCAAATCTAAACCTAAAATCTAAACCTAACCCCAAATCTAAACCAAAAATCTAAACCTAACCCCAAATCTAAACCTAAAATCTAAACCTAACCCCAAATCTAAACCTAACCCCAAATCTAAACCTTAAATCTAAACCTAACCCCAAATCTAAACCTAAAATCTAAACCTAACCCCAAATCTAAACCTAAAATATAAACCTAACCCCAAATCTAAACCTAAAATCTAAACCTAACCCCAAATCTAAACCTAACCCCAAATCTAAACCTAACTCCAAATCTAAACCTCAAATCTAAACCTAACCCCAAATCTAAACCTAACCCCAAATCTAAACCTAACCCCTAATCTAAACCTAAAATCTAAACCTAACCCCAAATCTAAACCTAACATCTAAACCTAACCCCAAATCTAAACCTAAAATCTAAACCTAACCCCAAATCTAAACCTAAAATATAAACCTAACCCCAAGTCTAAACCTAACCCCAAATCTAAACCTAAAATCTAAACCTAACCCCAAATCCAAACCTAAAATCTAAACCTAACCCCAAATCTAAACCTAACCCCAAATCTAAACCTAAAATCTAAACCTAACCCCAAATCTAAACCTAACCCCAAATCTAAACCTAAAATCTAAACCTAACCCCAAATCTAAACCTAAAATCTAAACCTAACCCCAAATCTAAACCTAACCCCAAATCTAAACCTAAAATCTAAACCTAACCCCAAATCTAAACCTAAAATCTAAACCTAACCCCAAATCTAAACCTAACCCCAAATCTAAACCTAAAATCTAAACCTAACCCCAAATCTAAACCTAACCCCAAATCTAAACCTAAAATCTAAACCTAACCCCAAATCTAAACCTAACCCCATATATAAACCTAAAATCTAAACCTAACCCCAAATCTAAACCTAAAATCTAAACCTAACCCCAAATCTAAACCTTACCCCAAATATAAACCTAAAATCTAAACCTAACCCCAAATCTAAACCTAAAATCTAAACCTAACCCCAAATCTAAACCTAAAATCTAAACCTAACCCCAAATCTAAACCTAAAATCTAAACCTAACCCCAAATCTAAACCTAACCCCAAATCTAAACCTTAAATCTAAACCTAACCCCAAATCTAAACCTAAAATCTAAACCTAACCCCAAATCTAAACCTAACCCCAAATCTAAACCTAAAATCTAAACCTAACCCCAAATCTAAACCTAAAATCTAAAACTAACCCCAAATCTAAACCTAAAATCTAAACCTAACACCAAATCTAAACCTAACCCCAAATCTAAACCTAAAATCTAAACCTAACCCCAAATCTAAACCTAAAATCTAAACCTAACCCCAAATCTAAACCTAACCCCAAATCTAAACCTAAAATCTAAACCTAACCCCAAATCTAAACCTAAAATCTAAACCTAACCCCAAATCTAAACCTAACCCCAAATCTAAACCTAAAACCTAAACCTAACCCCAAATCTAAACCTAAAATCTAAACCTAACCCCAAATCTAAACCTAACCCCAAATCTAAACCTAAAATCTAAACCTAACCCCAAATCTAACCCTAAAATCTAAACCTAACCCCAAATCTAAACCCCAAATCTAAACCTAACCCCAAATCTAAAACCCAAATCTAAACCTAAAATCTAAACCTAACCCCAAATCTAAACCTAAAATCTAAACCTAACCCCAAATCTGAACCTAAAATCTAAACCTAACCCGAAATCTGAACCTAAAATCTAAACCTAACCCCAAATCTAAACCTAACATCTAAACCTAACCCCAAATCTAAACCTAACCCCAAATCTAAACCTAAAATCTAAACCTAACCCCAAATCTAAACCCCAAATCTAAACCTAAAATCTAAACCTAACCCCAAATGTAAACCCAAGCCCAAGTCTTAACCTAAAATCTAAACCAAACCCCAAATCTAAACCTAAAATCTAAACCTAACCCCAAATCTAAACCTAAAATCTAAACTTAACCCCAAATCTAAACCTAACTCCAAATCTAAACCTCAAATCTAAACCTAACCCCAAATCTAAACCTAACCCCTAATCTAAACCTAAAATCTAAACCTAACCCCAAATCTAAACCTAACATCTAAACCTAACCCCAAATCTAAACCTAACCCCAAATCTAAACCTAAAATCTAAACCTAACCCCAAATCTAAACCTAAAATCTAAACCTAACCCCAAGTCTAAACCTAACCCCAAATCTAAACCTAAAATCTAAACCTAACCCCAAATCCAAACCTAAAATCTAAACCTAACCCCAAATCTAAACCTAATCCCAAATCTAAACCTAAAATCTAAACCCAACCCCAAATCTAAACCTAACCCCAAATCTAAACCTAAAATCTAAACCTAACCCCAAATCTAAACCTAAAATCTAAACCTAACCCCAAATCTAAACCTAACCCCAAATCTAAACCTAAAATCTAAACCTAACCCCAAATCTAAACCTAAAATCTAAACCTAACCCCAAATCTTAACCTAAAATCTAAACCTAACCCCAAATCTAAACCTAAAATCTAAACCTAACCCCAAATCTAAACCTAAAATCTAAACCTAACCCCAAATCTAAACCTAACCCCAAATCTAAACCTAAAATCTAAACCTAACCCCAAATCTAAACCTAAAATCTAAACCTAACCCCAAATCTAAACCTAACCCCAAATCTAAACCTAAAATCTAAACCTAACCCCAAATCTAAACCTAACCCCTAAACTAAACCTAAAATCTAAACCTAACCCCAAATCTAAACCTAACCCCATATCTAAACCTAAAATCTAAACCTAACCCCAAATCTAAACCTAAAATCTAAACCTAACCCCTAATCTAAACCTTACCCCAAATATAAACCTAAAATCTAAACCTAACCCCAAATCTAAACCTAAAATCTAAACCTAACCCCAAATCTAAACCTAAAATCTAAACCTAACCCCAAATCTAAACCAAAAATCTAAACCTAACCCCAAATCTAAACCTAAAATCTAAACCTAACCCCAAATCTAAACCTAACTCCAAATCTAAACCTTAAATCTAAACCTAACCCCAAATCTAAACCTAAAATCTAAACCTAACCCCAAATCTAAACCTAAAATATAAACCTAACCCCAAATCTAAACCTAAAATCTAAACCTAACCCCAAATCTAAACCTAACCCCAAATCTAAACCTAACTCCAAATCTAAACCTCAAATCTAAACCTAACCCCAAATCTAAACCTAACCCCAAATCTAAACCTAACCCCTAATCTAAACCTAAAATCTAAACCTAACCCCAAATCTAAACCTAACATCTAAACCTAACCCCAAATCTAAACCTAAAATCTAAACCTAACCCCAAATCTAAACCTAAAATATAAACCTAACCCCAAGTCTAAACCTAACCCCAAATCTAAACCTAAAATCTAAACCTAACCCCAAATCCAAACCTAAAATCTAAACCTAACCCCAAATCTAAACCTAACCCCAAATCTAAACCTAAAATCTAAACCTAACCCCAAATCTAAACCTAACCCCAAATCTAAACCTAAAATCTAAACCTAACCCCAAATCTAAACCTAAAATCTAAACCTAACCCCAAATCTAAACCTAACCCCAAATCTAAACCTAAAATCTAAACCTAACCCCAAATCTAAACCTAAAATCTAAACCTAACCCCAAATCTAAACCTAACCCCAAATCTAAACCTAAAATCTAAACCTAACCCCAAATCTAAACCTAACCCCAAATCTAAACCTAAAATCTAAACCTAACCCCAAATCTAAACCTAACCCCATATATAAACCTAAAATCTAAACCTAACCCCAAATCTAAACCTAAAATCTAAACCTAACCCCAAATCTAAACCTAACCCCAAATCTAAACCTAAAATCTAAACCTAACCCCAAATCCAAAACTAAAATCTAAACCTAACCCCAAATCTAAACCTAACCCCAAATCTAAACCTAAAATCTAAACCTAACCCCAAATCTAAACCTAATATCTAAAACTAACCCCAAATCTAAACCTAAAATCTAAACCTAACCCCAAATCTAAACCTAACCCCAAATCTAAACCTAAAATCTAAACCTAACCCCAAATCTAAACCTAAAATCTAAACCTAACCCCAAATCTAAACCTAACCCCAAATCTAAACCTAAAATCTAAACCTAACCCCAAATCTAAACCTAAAATCTAAACCTAACCCCAAATCTAAACCTAACCCCAAATCTAAACCTAAAACCTAAACCTAACCCCAAATCTAAACCTAAAATCTAAACCTAACCCCAAATCTAAACCTAACCCCAAATCTAAACCTAAAATCTAAACCTAACCCCAAATCTAACCCTAAAATCTAAACCTAACCCCAAATCTAAACCCCAAATCTAAACCTAACCCCAAATCTAAAACCCAAATCTAAACCTAAAATCTAAACCTAACCCCAAATCTAAACCTAAAATCTAAACCTAACCCCAAATCTGAACCTAAAATCTAAACCTAACCCGAAATCTGAACCTAAAATCTAAACCTAACCCCAAATCTAAACCTAAAATCTAAACCTAACCCCAAATCTAAACCTAACCCCAAATCTAAACCTAAAATCTAAACCTAACCCCAAATCTAAACCCCAAATCTAAACCTAAAATCTAAACCTAACCCCAAATCTAAACCTAACCCCAAATCTAAACCTAAAATCTAAACCTAACCCCAAATCTAAACCTAAAATCTAAACCTAACCCCAAATCTAAACCTAAAATCTAAACTTAACCCCAAATCTAAACCTAACTCCAAATCTAAACCTCAAATCTAAACCTAACCCCAAATCTAAACCTAACCCCAAATCTAAACCTAACCCCTAATCTAAACCTAAAATCTAAACCTAACCCCAAATCTAAACCTAACATCTAAACCTAACCCCAAATCTAAACCTAACCCCAAATCTAAACCTAAAATCTAAACCTAACCCCAAATCTAAACCTAAAATCTAAACCTAACCCCAAGTCTAAACCTAACCCCAAATCTAAACCTAAAATCTAAACCTAACCCCAAATCCAAACCTAAAATCTAAACCTAACCCCAAATCTAAACCTAATCCCAAATCTAAACCTAAAATCTAAACCTAACCCCAAATCTAAACCTAACCCCAAATCTAAACCTAAAATCTAAACCTAACCCCAAATCTAAACCTAAAATCTAAACCTAACCCCAAATCTAAACCTAAAATCTAAACCTAACCCCAAATCTAAACCTAAAATCTAAACCTAACCCCAAATCTAAACCTAACCCCAAATCTAAACCTAAAATCTAAACCTAACCCCAAATCTAAACCTAACCCCTAAACTAAACCTAAAATCTAAACCTAACCCCAAATCTAAACCTAACCCCATATCTAAACCTAAAATCTAAACCTAACCCCAAATCTAAACCTAAAATCTAAACCTAACCCCTAATCTAAACCTTACCCCAAATATAAACCTAAAATCTAAACCTAACCCCAAATCTAAACCTAAAATCTAAACCTAACCCCAAATCTAAACCTAAAATCTAAACCTAACCCCAAATCTAAACCAAAAATCTAAACCTAACCCCAAATCTAAACCTAAAATCTAAACCTAACCCCAAATCTAAACCTAACCCCAAATCTAAACCTTAAATCTAAACCTAACCCCAAATCTAAACCTAAAATCTAAACCTAACCCCAAATCTAAACCTAAAATATAAACCTAACCCCAAATCTAAACCTAAAATCTAAACCTAACCCCAAATCTAAACCTAACCCCAAATCTAAACCTAACTCCAAATCTAAACCTCAAATCTAAACCTAACCCCAAATCTAAACCTAACCCCAAATCTAAACCTAACCCCTAATCTAAACCTAAAATCTAAACCTAACCCCAAATCTAAACCTAACATCTAAACCTAACCCCAAATCTAAACCTAAAATCTAAACCTAACCCCAAATCTAAACCTAAAATATAAACCTAACCCCAAGTCTAAACCTAACCCCAAATCTAAACCTAAAATCTAAACCTAACCCCAAATCCAAACCTAAAATCTAAACCTAACCCCAAATCTAAACCTAACCCCAAATCTAAACCTAAAATCTAAACCTAACCCCAAATCTAAACCTAACCCCAAATCTAAACCTAAAATCTAAACCTAACCCCAAATCTAAACCTAAAATCTAAACCTAACCCCAAATCTAAACCTAACCCCAAATCTAAACCTAAAATCTAAACCTAACCCCAAATCTAAACCTAAAATCTAAACCTAACCCCAAATCTAAACCTAACCCCAAATCTAAACCTAAAATCTAAACCTAACCCCAAATCTAAACCTAACCCCAAATCTAAACCTAAAATCTAAACCTAACCCCAAATCTAAACCTAACCCCATATATAAACCTAAAATCTAAACCTAACCCCAAATCTAAACCTAAAATCTAAACCTAACCCCAAATCTAAACCTTACCCCAAATATAAACCTAAAATCTAAACCTAACCCCAAATCTAAACCTAAAATCTAAACCTAACCCCAAATCTAAACCTAAAATCTAAACCTAACCCCAAATCTAAACCTAACCCCAAATCTAAACCTTAAATCTAAACCTAACCCCAAATCTAAACCTAAAATCTAAACCTAACCCCAAATCTAAACCTAACCCCAAATCTAAACCTAAAATCTAAACCTAACCCCAAATCTAAACCTAAAATCTAAAACTAACCCCAAATCTAAACCTAAAATCTAAACCTAACACCAAATCTAAACCTAACCCCAAATCTAAACCTAAAATCTAAACCTAACCCCAAATCTAAACCTAAAATCTAAACCTAACCCCAAATCTAAACCTAACCCCAAATCTAAACCTAAAATCTAAACCTAACCCCAAATCTAACCCTAAAATCTAAACCTAACCCCAAATCTAAACCCCAAATCTAAACCTAACCCCAAATCTAAAACCCAAATCTAAACCTAAAATCTAAACCTAACCCCAAATCTAAACCTAAAATCTAAACCTAACCCCAAATCTGAACCTAAAATCTAAACCTAACCCGAAATCTGAACCTAAAATCTAAACCTAACCCCAAATCTAAACCTAACATCTAAACCTAACCCCAAATCTAAACCTAACCCCAAATCTAAACCTAAAATCTAAACCTAACCCCAAATCTAAACCCCAAATCTAAACCTAAAATCTAAACCTAACCCCAAATGTAAACCCAAGCCCAAGTCTTAACCTAAAATCTAAACCAAACCCCAAATCTAAACCTAAAATCTAAACCTAACCCCAAATCTAAACCTAAAATCTAAACTTAACCCCAAATCTAAACCTAACTCCAAATCTAAACCTCAAATCTAAACCTAACCCCAAATCTAAACCTAACCCCTAATCTAAACCTAAAATCTAAACCTAACCCCAAATCTAAACCTAACATCTAAACCTAACCCCAAATCTAAACCTAACCCCAAATCTAAACCTAAAATCTAAACCTAACCCCAAATCTAAACCTAAAATCTAAACCTAACCCCAAGTCTAAACCTAACCCCAAATCTAAACCTAAAATCTAAACCTAACCCCAAATCCAAACCTAAAATCTAAACCTAACCCCAAATCTAAACCTAATCCCAAATCTAAACCTAAAATCTAAACCCAACCCCAAATCTAAACCTAACCCCAAATCTAAACCTAAAATCTAAACCTAACCCCAAATCTAAACCTAAAATCTAAACCTAACCCCAAATCTAAACCTAACCCCAAATCTAAACCTAAAATCTAAACCTAACCCCAAATCTAAACCTAAAATCTAAACCTAACCCCAAATCTTAACCTAAAATCTAAACCTAACCCCAAATCTAAACCTAAAATCTAAACCTAACCCCAAATCTAAACCTAAAATCTAAACCTAACCCCAAATCTAAACCTAACCCCAAATCTAAACCTAAAATCTAAACCTAACCCCAAATCTAAACCTAAAATCTAAACCTAACCCCAAATCTAAACCTAACCCCAAATCTAAACCTAAAATCTAAACCTAACCCCAAATCTAAACCTAACCCCTAAACTAAACCTAAAATCTAAACCTAACCCCAAATCTAAACCTAACCCCATATCTAAACCTAAAATCTAAACCTAACCCCAAATCTAAACCTAAAATCTAAACCTAACCCCTAATCTAAACCTTACCCCAAATATAAACCTAAAATCTAAACCTAACCCCAAATCTAAACCTAAAATCTAAACCTAACCCCAAATCTAAACCTAAAATCTAAACCTAACCCCAAATCTAAACCAAAAATCTAAACCTAACCCCAAATCTAAACCTAAAATCTAAACCTAACCCCAAATCTAAACCTAACTCCAAATCTAAACCTTAAATCTAAACCTAACCCCAAATCTAAACCTAAAATCTAAACCTAACCCCAAATCTAAACCTAAAATATAAACCTAACCCCAAATCTAAACCTAAAATCTAAACCTAACCCCAAATCTAAACCTAACCCCAAATCTAAACCTAACTCCAAATCTAAACCTCAAATCTAAACCTAACCCCAAATCTAAACCTAACCCCAAATCTAAACCTAACCCCTAATCTAAACCTAAAATCTAAACCTAACCCCAAATCTAAACCTAACATCTAAACCTAACCCCAAATCTAAACCTAAAATCTAAACCTAACCCCAAATCTAAACCTAAAATATAAACCTAACCCCAAGTCTAAACCTAACCCCAAATCTAAACCTAAAATCTAAACCTAACCCCAAATCCAAACCTAAAATCTAAACCTAACCCCAAATCTAAACCTAACCCCAAATCTAAACCTAAAATCTAAACCTAACCCCAAATCTAAACCTAACCCCAAATCTAAACCTAAAATCTAAACCTAACCCCAAATCTAAACCTAAAATCTAAACCTAACCCCAAATCTAAACCTAACCCCAAATCTAAACCTAAAATCTAAACCTAACCCCAAATCTAAACCTAAAATCTAAACCTAACCCCAAATCTAAACCTAACCCCAAATCTAAACCTAAAATCTAAACCTAACCCCAAATCTAAACCTAACCCCAAATCTAAACCTAAAATCTAAACCTAACCCCAAATCTAAACCTAACCCCATATATAAACCTAAAATCTAAACCTAACCCCAAATCTAAACCTAAAATCTAAACCTAACCCCAAATCTAAACCTAACCCCAAATCTAAACCTAAAATCTAAACCTAACCCCAAATCCAAAACTAAAATCTAAACCTAACCCCAAATCTAAACCTAACCCCAAATCTAAACCTAAAATCTAAACCTAACCCCAAATCTAAACCTAATATCTAAAACTAACCCCAAATCTAAACCTAAAATCTAAACCTAACCCCAAATCTAAACCTAACCCCAAATCTAAACCTAAAATCTAAACCTAACCCCAAATCTAAACCTAAAATCTAAACCTAACCCCAAATCTAAACCTAACCCCAAATCTAAACCTAAAATCTAAACCTAACCCCAAATCTAAACCTAAAATCTAAACCTAACCCCAAATCTAAACCTAACCCCAAATCTAAACCTAAAACCTAAACCTAACCCCAAATCTAAACCTAAAATCTAAACCTAACCCCAAATCTAAACCTAACCCCAAATCTAAACCTAAAATCTAAACCTAACCCCAAATCTAACCCTAAAATCTAAACCTAACCCCAAATCTAAACCCCAAATCTAAACCTAACCCCAAATCTAAAACCCAAATCTAAACCTAAAATCTAAACCTAACCCCAAATCTAAACCTAAAATCTAAACCTAACCCCAAATCTGAACCTAAAATCTAAACCTAACCCGAAATCTGAACCTAAAATCTAAACCTAACCCCAAATCTAAACCTAAAATCTAAACCTAACCCCAAATCTAAACCTAACCCCAAATCTAAACCTAAAATCTAAACCTAACCCCAAATCTAAACCCCAAATCTAAACCTAAAATCTAAACCTAACCCCAAATCTAAACCTAACCCCAAATCTAAACCTAAAATCTAAACCTAACCCCAAATCTAAACCTAAAATCTAAACCTAACCCCAAATCTAAACCTAAAATCTAAACTTAACCCCAAATCTAAACCTAACTCCAAATCTAAACCTCAAATCTAAACCTAACCCCAAATCTAAACCTAACCCCTAATCTAAACCTAAAATCTAAACCTAACCCCAAATCTAAACCTAACATCTAAACCTAACCCCAAATCTAAACCTAACCCCAAATCTAAACCTAAAATCTAAACCTAACCCCAAATCTAAACCTAAAATCTAAACCTAACCCCAAATCTAAACCTAACCCCAAATCTAAACCTAAAATCTAAACCTAAGCCCAAATCTAAACCTAAAATCTAAACCTAAGCCCAAATCTAAACCTAAAATCTAAACCTAACCCCAAATATAAACCTAAAATCTAAACCTAACCCCAAATCTAAACCTAACCCCAAATCTAAACCTAAAATCTAAACCTAACCCCAAATCTAAACCTAAAATCTAAACCTAACCCCAAATCTAAAACTAACCCCAAATCTAAACCTAAAATCTAAACCTAACCCCAAATCTAAATCTAAAATCTAAACCTAACCCCAAATCTAAACCTAACCCCTAAACTAAACCTAAAATCTAAACCTAACCCCAAATCTAAACCTAAAATCTAAACCTAACCCCAAATCTAAACCTAATCCCAAATCTAAACCTAAAATCTAAACCTAACCCCAAATCTAAACCTAACCCCATATCTAAACCTAAAATCTAAACCTAACCCCAAATCTAAACCTAAAATCTAAACCTAACCCCAAATCTAAACCTTACCCCAAATATAAACCTAAAATCTAAACCTAACCCCAAATCTAAACCTAACCCCAAATCTAAACCTTAAATCTAAACCTAACCCCAAATCTAAACCTAAAATCTAAACCTAACCCCAAATCTAAACCTAACCCCAAATCTAAACCTAAAATCTAAACCTAACCCCAAATCTAAACCTAAAATCTAAACCTAACACCAAATCTAAACCTAACCCCAAATCTAAACCTAAAATCTAAACCTAACCCCAAATCTAAACCTAAAATCTAAACCTAACCCCAAATCTAAACCTAAAATATAAACCTAACCCCTAATCTAAACCTAAAATCTAAACCTAACCCCAAATCTAAACCTAACATCTAAACCTAACCCCAAATCTAAACCTAACCCCAAATCTAAACCTAAAATCTAAACCTAACCCCAAATCTAAACCTAAAATCTAAACCTAACCCCAAGTCTAAACCTAACCCCAAATCTAAACCTAAAATCTAAACCTAACCCCAAATCCAAACCTAAAATCTAAACCTAACCCCAAATCTAAACCTAACCCCAAATCTAAACCTAAAATCTAAACCTAACCCCAAATCTAAACCTAACCCCAAATCTAAACCTAAAATCTAAACCTAACCCCAAATCTAAACCTAACCCCAAATCTAAACCTAAAATCTAAACCTAACCCCAAATCTAAACCTAAAATCTAAACCTAACCCCAAATCTAAACCTAAAATCTAAACCTAACCCCAAATCTAAACCTAAAATCTAAACCTAACCCCAAATCTAAACCTAAAATCTAAACCTAACCCCAAATCTAAACCTAAAATCTAAACCTAACCCCAAATCTAAACCTAACCCCAAATCTAAACCTAACATCTAAACCTAACCCCAAATCTAAACCTAAAATCTAAACCTAACCCCAAATCTAAACCTAACCCCAAATCTAAACCTAAAATCTAAACCTAACCCCAAATCTAAACCTAACCCCATATATAAACCTAAAATCTAAACCTAACCCCAAATCTAAACCTAAAATCTAAACCTAACCCCAAATCTAAACCTAACCCCAAATCTAAACCTAAAATCTAAACCTAACCCCAAATCTAAACCTAAAATCTAAACCTAACCCCAAATCTAAACCTAACCCCAAATCTAAACCTAAAATCTAAACCTAACCCCAAATCTAAACCTAAAATCTAAAACTAACCCCAAATCTAAACCTAAAATCTAAACCTAACACCAAATCTAAACCTAACCCCAAATCTAAACCTAAAATCTAAACCTAACCCCAAATCTAAACCTAAAATCTAAACCTAACCCCAAATCTAAACCTAACCCCAAATCTAAACCTAAAATCTAAACCTAACCCCAAATCTAAACCTAAAATCTAAACCTAACCCCAAATCTAAACCTAACCCCAAATCTAAACCTAAAACCTAAACCTAACCCCAAATCTAAACCTAAAATCTAAACCTAACCCCAAATCTAAACCTAACCCCAAATCTAAACCTAAAATCTAAACCTAACCCCAAATCTAACCCTAAAATCTAAACCTAACCCCAAATCTAAACCCCAAATCTAAACCTAACCCCAAATCTAAAACCCAAATCTAAACCTATAATCTAAACCTAACCCCAAATCTAAACCTAAAATCTAAACCTAACCCCAAATCTGAACCTAAAATCTAAACCTAACCCGAAATCTGAACCTAAAATCTAAACCTAACCCCAAATCTAAACCTAAAATCTAAACCTAACCCCAAATCTAAACCTAACCCCAAATCTAAACCTAAAATCTAAACCTAACCCCAAATCTAAACCCCAAATCTAAACCTAAAATCTAAACCTATCCCCAAATCTAAACCCAAGCCCAAATCTTAACCTAAAATCTAAACCTAACCCCAAATCTAAACCTAAAATCTAAACCTAACCCCAAATCTAAACCTAAAATCTAAACTTAACCCCAAATCGAAACCTAACCCCAAATCTAAACCTAAAATCTAAACCTAACCCCAAATCTAAACCTAACCCCTAATCTAAACCTAAAATCTAAACCTAACCCCAAATCTAAACCTAACATCTAAACCTAACCCCAAATCTAAACCTAACCCCAAATCTAAACCTAAAATCTAAACCTAACCCCAAATCTAAACCTAAAATCTAAACCTAACCCCAAATCTAAACCTAACCCCAAATCTAAACCTAAAATCTAAACCTAAGCCCAAATCTAAACCTAAAATCTAAACCTAAGCCCAAATCTAAACCTAAAATCTAAACCTAACCCCAAATATAAACCTAAAATCTAAACCTAACCCCAAATCTAAACCTAACCCCAAATCTAAACCTAAAATCTAAACCTAACCCCAAATCTAAACCTAAAATCTAAACCTAACCCCAAATCTAAAACTAACCCCAAATCTAAACCTAAAATCTAAACCTAACCCCAAATCTAAATCTAAAATCTAAACCTAACCCCAAATCTAAACCTAACCCCTAAACTAAACCTAAAATCTAAACCTAACCCCAAATCTAAACCTAAAATCTAAACCTAACCCCAAATCTAAACCTAACCCCAAATCTAAACCTAAAATCTAAACCTAAGCCCAAATCTAAACCTAAAATCTAAACCTAAGCCCAAATCTAAACCTAAAATCTAAACCTAACCCCAAATCTAAACCTTACCCCAAATATAAACCTAAAATCTAAACCTAACCCCAAATCTAAACCTAACCCCAAATCTAAACCTTAAATCTAAACCTAACCCCAAATCTAAACCTAAAATCTAAACCTAACCCCAAATCTAAACCTAACCCCAAATCTAAACCTAAAATCTAAACCTAACCCCAAATCTAAACCTAAAATCTAAACCTAACACCAAATCTAAACCTAACCCCAAATCTAAACCTAAAATCTAAACCTAACCCCAAATCTAAACCTAAAATCTAAACCTAACCCCAAATCTAAACCTAACCCCTAATCTAAACCTAAAATCTAAACCTAACCCCAAATCTAAACCTAACATCTAAACCTAACCCCAAATCTAAACCTAACCCCAAATCTAAACCTAAAATCTAAACCTAACCCCAAATCTAAACCTAAAATCTAAACCTAACCCCAAGTCTAAACCTAACCCCAAATCTAAACCTAAAATCTAAACCTAACCCCAAATCCAAACCTAAAATCTAAACCTAACCCCAAATCTAAACCTAACCCCAAATCTTAACCTAAAATCTAAACCTAACCCCAAATCTAAACCTAACCCCAAATCTAAACCTAAAATCTAAACCTAACCCCAAATCTAAACCTAAAATCTAAACCTAACCCCAAATCTAAACCTAACCCCAAATCTAAACCTAAAATCTAAACCTAACCCCAAATCTAAACCTAAAATCTAAACCTAACCCCAAATCTAAACCTAAAATCTAAACCTAACCCCAAATCTAAACCTAAAATCTAAACCTAACCCCAAATATAAACCTAAAATCTAAACCTAACCCCAAATCTAAACCTAACCCCAAATCTAAACCTAAAATCTAAACCTAACCCCAAATCTAAACCTAAAATCTAAACCTAACCCCAAATCTAAACCTAACCCCAAATCTAAACCTAAAATCTAAACCTAACCCCAAATCTAAACCTAAAATCTAAACCTAACCCCAAATCTAAACCTAACCCCTAAACTAAACCTAAAATCTAAACCTAACCCCAAATCTAAACTTAACCCCATATCTAAACCTAAAATCTAAACCTAACCCCAAATCTAAACCTAAAATCTAAACCTAACACCTAATCTAAACCTTACCCCAAATATAAACCTAAAATCTAAACCTAACCCCAAATATAAACCTAAAATCTAAACCTAACCCCAAATCTAAACCAAAAATCTAAACCTAACCCCAAATCTAAACCTAAAATCTAAACCTAACCCCAAATCTAAACCTAACCCCAAATCTAAACCTTAAATCTAAACCTAACCCCAAATCTAAACCTAAAATCTAAACCTAACCCCAAATCTAAACCTAACCCCAAATCTAAACCTAAAATCTAAACCTAACCCCAAATCTAAACCTAAAATCTAAACCTAACCCCAAATCTCAACCTAACCCCAAATCTAAACCTAAAATCTAAACCTAACCCCAAATCTAACCCTAAAATCTAAACCTAACCCCAAATCTAAACCCCAAATCTAAACCTAACCCCAAATCTAAACCCCAAATCTAAACCTAAAATCTAAACCTAACCCCAAATCTAAACCTAAAATCTAAACCTAACCCCAAATCTAAACCTAAAATCTAAACCTAACCCGAAATCTGAACCTAAAATCTAAACCTAACCCCAAATCTAAACCTAAAATCTAAACCTAACCCCAAATCTAAACCTAACCCCAAATCTAAACCTAACTCCAAATCTAAACCTCAAATCTAAACCTAACCCCAAATCTAAACCTAACCCCAAATCTAAACCTAACCCCTAATCTAAACCTAAAATCTAAACCTAACCCCAAATCTAAACCTAACATCTAAACCTAACCCCAAATCTAAACCTAACCCCAAATCTAAACCTAAAATCTAAACCTAACCCCAAATCTAAACCTAAAATCTAAACCTAACCCCAAGTCTAAACCTAACCCCAAATCTAAACCTAAAATCTAAACCTAACCCCAAATCCAAACCTAAAATCTAAACCTAACCCCAAATCTAAACCTAACCCCAAATCTAAACCTAAAATCTAAACCTAACCCCAAATCTAAACCTAACCCCAAATCTAAACCTAAAATCTAAACCTAACCCCAAATCTAAACCTAAAATCTAAACCTAACCCCAAATCTAAACCTAACCCCAAATCTAAACCTAAAATCTAAACCTAACCCCAAATCTAAACCTAAAATCTAAACCTAACCCCAAATCTAAACCTAACCCCAAATCTAAACCTAAAATCTAAACCTAACCCAAAATCTAAACCTAACCCCAAATCTAAACCTAAAATCTAAACCTAACCCCAAATCTAAAACTAAAATCTAAACCTAACCCCAAATCTAAACCTAACCCCTAAACTAAACCTAAAATCTAAACCTAACCCCAAATCTAAACCTAAAATCTAAACCTAACCCCAAATCTAAACCTAAAATCTAAACCTAACCCCAAATCTAAACCTAACCCCAAATCTAAACCTAAAATCTAAACCTAACCCCAAATCTAAACCTAAAATCTAAACCTAACCCCAAATCTAAACCTTACCCCAAATATAAACCTAAAATCTAAACCTAACCCCAAATCTAAACCTAAAATCTAAACCTAACCCCAAATCTAAACCTAAAATCTAAACCTAACCCCAAATCTAAACCTAAAATCTAAACCTAACCCCAAATCTAAACCTAACCCCAAATCTAAACCTTAAATCTAAACCTAACCCCAAATCTAAACCTAACCCCAAATCTGAACCTAAAATCTAAACCTAACCCGAAATCTGAACCTAAAATCTAAACCTAACCCCAAATCTAAACCTAAAATCTAAACCTAACCCCAAATCTAAACCTAACCCCAAATCTAAACCTAACCCCAAATCTAAACCTCAAATCTAAACCTAACCCCAAATCTAAACCTAACCCCAAATCTAAACCTAACCCCTAATCTAAACCTAAAATCTAAACCTAACCCCAAATCTAAACCTAACATCTAAACCTAACCCCAAATCTAAACCTAACCCCAAATCTAAACCTAAAATCTAAACCTAACCCCAAATCTAAACCTAAAATCTAAACCTAACCCCAAGTCTAAACCTAACCCCAAATCTAAACCTAAAATCTAAACCTAACCCCAAATCCAAACCTAAAATCTAAACCTAACCCCAAATCTAAACCTAACCCCAAATCTAAACCTAAAATCTAAACCTAACCCCAAATCTAAACCTAACCCCAAATCTAAACCTAAAATCTAAACCTAACCCCAAATCTAAACCTAAAATCTAAACCTAACCCCAAATCTAAACCTAACCCCAAATCTAAACCTAAAATCTAAACCTAACCCCAAATCTAAACCTAAAATCTAAACCTAACCCCAAATCTAAACCTAACCCCAAATCTAAACCTAAAATCTAAACCTAACCCCAAATCTAAACCTAACCCCAAATCTAAACCTAAAATCTAAACCTAACCCCAAATCTAAACCTAAAATCTAAACCTAACCCCAAATCTAAACCTAACCCCTAAACTAAACCTAAAATCTAAACCTAACCCCAAATCTAAACCTAAAATCTAAACCTAACCCCAAATCTAAACCTAAAATCTAAACCTAACCCCAAATCTAAACCTAACCCCAAATCTAAACCTAAAATCTAAACCTAACCCCAAATCTAAACCTAAAATCTAAACCTAACCCCAAATCTAAACCTAACCCCAAATATAAACCTAAAATCTAAACCTAACCCCAAATCTAAACCTAAAATCTAAACCTAACCCCAAATCTAAACCTAAAATCTAAACCTAACCCCAAATCTAAACCTAAAATCTAAACCTAACCCCAAATCTAAACCTAACCCCAAATCTAAACCTTAAATCTAAACCTAACCCCAAATCTAAACCTAACCCCAAATCTAAACCTCAAATCTAAACCTAACCCCAAATCTAAACCTAAAATCTAAAACTAACCCCAAATCTAAACCTAAAATCTAAACCTAACACCAAATCTAAACCTAACCCCAAATCTAAACCTAAAATCTAAACCTAACCCCAAATCTAAACCTAAAATCTAAACCTAACCCCAAATCTAAACCTAACCCCAAATCTAAACCTAAAATCTAAACCTAACCCCAAATCTAAACCTAAAATCTAAACCTAACCCCAAATCTAAACCTAAAATCTAAACCTAACCCCAAATCTAAACCTAAAATCTAAACCTAACCCCAAATCTAAACCTAACCCCAAATCTAAACCTAAAATCTAAACCTAACCCCAAATCTAACCCTAAAATCTAAACCTAACCCCAAATCTAAACCCCAAATCTAAACCTAACCCCAAATCTAAACCCCAAATCTAAACCTAAAATCTAAACCTAACCCCAAATCTAAACCTAAAATCTAAACCTAACCCCAAATCTGAACCTAAAATCTAAACCTAACCCGAAATCTGAACCTAAAATCTAAACCTAACCCCAAATCTAAACCTAAAATCTAAACCTAACCCCAAATCTAAACCTAACCCCAAATCTAAACCTAAAATCTAAACCTAACCCCAAATCTAAACCCCAAATCTAAACCTAAAATCTAAACCTAACCCCAAATCTAAATCCAAGCCCAAATCTTAACCTAAAATCTAAACCTAACCCCAAATCTAAACCTAAAATCTAAACCTAACCCCAAATCTAAACCTAAAATCTAAACTTAACCCCAAATCTAAACCTAACTCCAAATCTAAACCTCAAATCTAAACCTAACCCCAAATCTAAACCTAACCCCTAATCTAAACCTAAAATCTAAACCTAACCCCAAATCTAAACCTAACATCTAAACCTAACCCCAAATCTAAACCTAACCCCAAATCTAAACCTAAAATCTAAACCTAACCCCAAATCTAAACCTAAAATCTAAACCTAACCCCAAGTCTAAACCTAACCCCAAATCTAAACCTAAAATCTAAACCTAACCCCAAATCCAAACCTAAAATCTAAACCTAACCCCAAATCTAAACCTAACCCCAAATCTAAACCTAAAATCTAAACCTAACCCCAAATCTAAACCTAAAATCTAAACCTAACCCCAAATCTAAACCTAACCCCAAATCTAAACCTAAAATCTAAACCTAAGCCCAAATCTAAACCTAAAATCTAAACCTAACCCCAAATCTAAACCTAACCCCAAATCTAAACCTAAAATCTAAACCTAACCCCAAATCTAAACCTAAAATCTAAACCTAAACCCAAATCTAAACCTAACCCCAAATCTAAACCTAAAATCTAAACCTAACCCCAAATCTAAACCTAAAATATAAACCTAACCCCAAATCTAAACCTAAAATCTAAACCTAACCCCAAATATAAACCTAAAATCTAAACCTAACCCCAAATCTAAACCTAACCCCAAATCTAAACCTAAAATCTAAACCTAACCCCAAATCTAAACCTAAAATCTAAACCTAACCCCAAATCTAAAACTAACCCCAAATCTAAACCTAAAATCTAAACCTAACCCCAAATCTAAATTTAAAATCTAAACCTAACCCCAAATCTAAACCTAACCCCTAAACTAAACCTAAAATCTAAACCTAACCCCAAATCTAAACCTAAAATCTAAACCTAACCCCAAATCTAAACCTAACCCCAAATCTAAACCTAAAATCTAAACCTAACCCCAAATCTAAACCTAAAATCTAAACCTAACCCCAAATCTAAACCTAACCCCAAATCTAAACCTAAAATCTAAACCTAACCCCAAATCTAAACCTAAAATCTAAACCTAACCCCAAATCTAAACCTAAAATCTAAACCTAACCCCAAATCTAAACCTAAAATCTAAACCTAACCCCAAATCTAAACCTAAAATCTAAACCTAACCCCAAATCTAAACCTAAAATCTAAACCTAACCCCAAATCTAAACCTAACCCCAAATCTAAACCTAAAATCTAAACCTAACCCCAAATCTAAACCTAAAATCTAAACCTAACCCCAAATCTAAACCTAACCCCAAATCTAAACCTAAAATCTAAACCTAACCCCAAATCTAAACCTAAAATCTAAACCTAACCCCAAATCTAAACCTAACCCCTAAACTAAAACTAAAATCTAAACCTAACCCCAAATCTAAACCTAACCCCATATCTAAACCTAAAATCTAAACCTAACCCCAAATCTAAACCTAAAATCTAAACCTAACACCTAATCTAAACCTTACCCCAAATATAAACCTAAAATCTAAACCTAACCCCAAATATAAACCTAAAATCTAAACCTAACCCCAAATCTAAACCAAAAATCTAAACCTAACCCCAAATCTAAACCTAAAATCTAAACCTAACCCCAAATCTAAACCTAACCCCAAATCTAAACCTTAAATCTAAACCTAACCCCAAATCTAAACCTAAAATCTAAACCTAACCCCAAATCTAAACCTAACCCCAAATCTAAACCTAAAATCTAAACCTAACCCCAAATCTAAACCTAAAATCTAAACCTAACCCCAAATCTCAACCTAACCCCAAATCTAAACGTAAAATCTAAACCTAACCCCAAATCTAACCCTAAAATCTAAACCTAACCCCAAATCTAAACCCCAAATCTAAACCTAACCCCAAATCTAAACCCCAAATCTAAACCTAAAATCTAAACCTAACCCCAAATCTAAACCTAAAATCTAAACCTAACCCCAAATCTGAACCTAAAATCTAAACCTAACCCGAAATCTGAACCTAAAATCTAAACCTAACCCCAAATCTAAACCTAACAATCTAAACCTAACCCCAAATCTAAACCTAACCCCAAATCTAAACCTAACTCCAAATCTAAACCTCAAATCTAAACCTAGCCCCAAATCTAAACCTAACCCCAAATCTAAACCTAACCCCTAATCTAAACCTAAAATCTAAACCTAACCCCAAATCTAAACCTAACATCTAAACCTAACCCCAAATCTAAACCTAACCCCAAATCTAAACCTAAAATCTAAACCTAACCCCAAATCTAAACCTAAAATCTAAACCTAACCCCAAGTCTAAACCTAACCCCAAATCTAAACCTAAAATCTAAACCTAACCCCAAATCCAAACCTAAAATCTAAACCTAACCCCAAATCTAAACCTAACCCCAAATCTAAACCTAAAATCTAAACCTAACCCCAAATCTAAACCTAACCCCAAATCTAAACCTAAAATCTAAACCTAACCCCAAATCTAAACCTAAAATCTAAACCTAACCCCAAATCTAAACCTAACCCCAAATCTAAACCTAAAATCTAAACCTAACCCCAAATCTAAACCTAAAATCTAAACCTAACCCCAAATCTAAACCTAACCCCAAATCTAAACCTAAAATCTAAACCTAACCCCAAATCTAAACCTAACCCCAAATCTAAACCTAAAATCTAAACCTAACCCCAAATCTAAACCTAAAATCTAAACCTAACCCCAAATCTAAACCTAACCCCTAAACTAAACCTAAAATCTAAACCTAACCCCAAATCTAAACCTAAAATCTAAACCTAACCCCAAATCTAAACCTAAAATCTAAACCTAACCCCAAATCTAAACCTAACCCCAAATCTAAACCTAAAATCTAAACCTAACCCCAAATCTAAACCTAAAATCTAAACCTAACCCCAAATCTAAACCTTACCCCAAATATAAACCTAAAATCTAAACCTAACCCCAAATCTAAACCTAAAATCTAAACCTAACCCCAAATCTAAACCTAAAATCTAAACCTAACCCCAAATCTAAACCTAAAATCTAAACCTAACCCCAAATCTAAACCTAACCCCAAATCTAAACCTTAAATCTAAACCTAACCCCAAATCTAAACCTAACCCCAAATCTGAACCTAAAATCTAAACCTAACCCGAAATCTGAACCTAAAATCTAAACCTAACCCCAAATCTAAACCTAAAATCTAAACCTAACCCCAAATCTAAACCTAACCCCAAATCTAAACCTAACTCCAAATCTAAACCTCAAATCTAAACCTAACCCCAAATCTAAACCTAACCCCAAATCTAAACCTAACCCCTAATCTAAACCTAAAATCTAAACCTAACCCCAAATCTAAACCTAACATCTAAACCTAACCCCAAATCTAAACCTAACCCCAAATCTAAACCTAAAATCTAAACCTAACCCCAAATCTAAACCTAAAATCTAAACCTAACCCCAAGTCTAAACCTAACCCCAAATCTAAACCTAAAATCTAAACCTAACCCCAAATCCAAACCTAAAATCTAAACCTAACCCCAAATCTAAACCTAACCCCAAATCTAAACCTAAAATCTAAACCTAACCCCAAATCTAAACCTAACCCCAAATCTAAACCTAAAATCTAAACCTAACCCCAAATCTAAACCTAAAATCTAAACCTAACCCCAAATCTAAACCTAACCCCAAATCTAAACCTAAAATCTAAACCTAACACCAAATCTAAACCTAAAATCTAAACCTAACCCCAAATCTAAACCTAACCCCAAATCTAAACCTAAAATCTAAACCTAACCCCAAATCTAAACCTAACCCCAAATCTAAACCTAAAATCTAAACCTAACCCCAAATCTAAACCTAAAATCTAAACCTAACCCCAAATCTATACCTAACCCCTAAACTAAACCTAAAATCTAAACCTAACCCCAAATCTAAACCTAAAATCTAAACCTAACCCCAAATCTAAACCTAAAATCTAAACCTAACCCCAAATCTAAACCTAACCCCAAATCTAAACCTAAAATCTAAACCTAACCCCAAATCTAAACCTAAAATCTAAACCTAACCCCAAATCTAAACCTTACCCCAAATATAAACCTAAAATCTAAACCTAACCCCAAATCTAAACCTAAAATCTAAACCTAACCCCAAATCTAAACCTAAAATCTAAACCTAACCCCAAATCTAAACCTAAAATCTAAACCTAACCCCAAATGAAACCTAACCCCAAATCTAAACCTTAAATATAAACCTAACCCCAAATCTAAACCTAACCCCAAATCTGAACCTAAAATCTAAACCTAACCCCAAATCTAAACCTAAAATCTAAAACTAACCCCAAATCTAAACCTAAAATCTAAACCTAACACCAAATCTAAACCTAACCCCAAATCTAAACCTAAAATCTAAACCTAACCCCAAATCTAAACCTAAAATCTAAACCTAACCCCAAATCTAAACCTAACCCCAAATCTAAACCTAAAATCTAAACCTAACCCCAAATCTAAACCTAAAATCTAAACCTAACCCCAAATCTAAACCTAACCCCAAATCTAAACCTAAAATCTAAACCTAACCCCAAATCTAAACCTAAAATCTAAACCTAACCCCAAATCTAAACCTAACCCCAAATCTAAACCTAAAATCTAAACCTAACCCCAAATCTAACCCTAAAATCTAAACCTAACCCCAAATCTAAACCCCAAATCTAAACCTAACCCCAAATCTAAACCCCAAATCTAAACCTAAAATCTAAACCTAACCCCAAATCTAAACCTAAAATCTAAACCTAACCCCAAATCTGAACCTAAAATCTAAACCTAACCCGAAATCTGAACCTAAAATCTAAACCTAACCCCAAATCTAAACCTAAAATCTAAACCTAACCCCAAATCTAAACCTAACCCCAAATCTAAACCTAAAATCTAAACCTAACCCCAAATCTAAACCCCAAATCTAAACCTAAAATCTAAACCTAACCCCAAATCTAAACCCAAGCCCAAATCTTAACCTAAAATCTAAACCTAACCCCAAATCTAAACCTAAAATCTAAACCTAACCCCAAATCTAAACCTAAAATCTAAACTTAACCCCAAATCTAAACCTAACTCCAAATCTAAACCTCAAATCTAAACCTAACCCCAAATCTAAACCTAACCCCTAATCTAAACCTAAAATCTAAACCTAACCCCAAATCTAAACCTAACATCTAAACCTAACCCCAAATCTAAACCTAACCCCAAATCTAAACCTAAAATCTAAACCTAACCCCAAATCTAAACCTAAAATCTAAACCTAACCCCAAGTCTAAACCTAACCCCAAATCTAAACCTAAAATCTAAACCTAACCCCAAATCCAAACCTAAAATCTAAACCTAACCCCAAATCTAAACCTAACCCCAAATCTAAACCTAAAATCTAAACCTAACCCCAAATCTAAACCTAAAATCTAAACCTAACCCCAAATCTAAACCTAACCCCAAATCTAAACCTAAAATCTAAACCTAAGCCCAAATCTAAACCTAAAATCTAAACCTAACCCCAAATCTAAACCTAACCCCAAATCTAAACCTAAAATCTAAACCTAACCCCAAATCTAAACCTAAAATCTAAACCTAAACCCAAATCTAAACCTAACCCCAAATCTAAACCTAAAATCTAAACCTAAGCCCAAATCTAAACCTAAAATATAAACCAAACCCCAAATCTAAACCTAAAATCTAAACCTAACCCCAAATATAAACCTAAAATCTAAACCTAACCCCAAATCTAAACCTAACCCCGAATCTAAACCTAAAATCTAAACCTAACCCCAAATCTAAACCTAAAATCTAAACCTAACCCCAAATCTAAAACTAACCCCAAATCTAAACCTAAAATCTAAACCTAACCCCAAATCTAAATCTAAAATCTAAACCTAACCCCAAATCTAAACCTAACCCCTAAACTAAACCTAAAATCTAAACCTAACCCCAAATCTAAACCTAAAATCTAAACCTAACCCCAAATCTAAACCTAACCCCAAATCTAAACCTAAAATCTAAACCTAACCCCAAATCTAAACCTAACCCCATATCTAAACCTAAAATCTAAACCTAACCTCAAATCTAAACCTAAAATCTAAACCTAACCCCAAATCTAAACCTTACCCCAAATATAAACCTAAAATCTAAACCTAACCCCAAATCTAAACCTAAAATCTAAACCTAACCCCAAATCTAAACCTAAAATCTAAACCTAACCCCAAATCTAAACCTAAAATCTAAACCTAACCCCAAATCTAAACCTAACCCCAAATCTAAACCTTAAATCTAAACCTAACCCCAAATCTAAACCTAAAATCTAAACCTAACCCCAAATCTAAACCTAACCCCAAATCTAAACCTAAAATCTAAACCTAACCCCAAGTCTAAACCTAAAATCTAAACCTAACACCAAATCTAAACCTAACCCCAAATCTAAACCTAAAATCTAAACCTAACCCCAAATCTAAACCTAACCCCAAATCTAAACCTAAAATCTAAACCTAACCCCAAATCTAAACCTAACCCCAAATCTAAACCTAACCCCAAATCTAAACCTAAAATCTAAACCTAACCCCAAATCTAAACCTAACCCCAAATCTAAACCTAAAATCTAAACCTAACCCCAAATCTAAACCTAAAATCTAAACCTAACCCCAAATCTAAACCTAACCCCAAATCTAAACCTAAAATCTAAACCTAACCCCAAATCTAAACCTAAAATCTAAACGTAACCCCAAATCTAAACCTAACCCCAAATCTAAACCTAAAATCTAAACCTAACCCCAAATCTAAACCTAACCCCAAATCTAAACCTAAAATCTAAACCTAACCCCAAATCTAAACCTAAAATCTAAACCTAACCCCAAATCTAAACCTAAAATCTAAACCTAACCCCAAATCTAAACCTAACCCCAAATCTAAACCTAAAATCTAAACCTAACCCCAAATCTAAACCTAAAATCTAAACCTAACCCCAAATCTAAACCTAAAATCTAAACCTAACCCCAAATCTAAACCCCAAATCTAAACCTAACCCCAAATCTAAAACCCAAATCTTAACCTAAAATCGAAACCTAACCCCAAATCTAAACCTAAAATCTAAACCTAACCCCAAATCTAAACCTAACCCCTAATCTAAACCTAAAATCTAAACCTAACCCCAAATCTAAACCTAAAATCTAAACCTAACCCCAAATCTAAACCTAACCCCAAATCTAAACCTAAAATCTAAACCTAAGCCCAAATCTAAACCTAACCCCATATCTAAACCTAAAATCTAAACCTAACCCCAAGTCTAAACCTAACCCCAAATCTAAAACTAAAATCTAAACCTAAAATCTAAACTTAACCCCAAATCTAAACCTAAAATCTAAACCTAACCCCAAGTCTAAACCTAACCCCAAATCTAAACCTAAAATCTAAACCTAACCCCAAATCTAAACCTAAAATCTAAACCTAACCCCAAATCTAAACCTAAAATCTAAACCTAACCCCAAATCTAAACCTTACCCCAAATATAAACCTAAAATCTAAACCTAACCCCTAATCTAAACCTAAAATCTAAACCTAACCCCAAATCTAAACCTAAAATCTAAACCTAGCCCCAAATCTAAACCTAACCCCAAATCTAAACCTAAAATCTAAACCTAACCCCAAATCTAAACCTAACCCCAAATCTAAACCTAAAATCTAATCCTAACCCCAAAGCTAAACCTTAAATCTAAACCTAAAATCTAAACCTAACCCCAAATTTAAACCTAAAATCTAAACCTAACCCCAAATCTAAACCTAAAATCTAAACCGAACCCCAAATCTAAACCTAACCCCAAATCTAAACCAAAAATCTAAACCTAAACCCAAATCTAAACCTAACCCCAAATCTAAACCTAAAATCTAAACCTAACCCCAAATCTAAACCTAACCCCAAATCTAAACCTAAAATCTAAACCTAACCCCAAGTCTAAACCTAACTCCATATCTAAACCTAAAATCTAAACCTAACCCCAAATCTAAACCTAAAATCTAAACCTAACCCCAAATCTAAACCTTACCCCAAATATAAACCTAAAATCTAAACCTAACCCCAAATCTAAACCTAAAATCTAAACCTAACCCCAAATCTAAACCTAAAATCTAAACCTAACCCCAAATCTAAACCTTAAATCTAAACCTAACCCCAAATCTAAACCCAAAATCTAAACCTAACCCCAAATCTAAACCTAACCCCAAATCTAAACCTAAAATCTAAACCTAACCCCAAATCTAAACCTAAAATCTAAACCTAACCCCAAATCTAAACCTAAAATCTAAACCTAACCCCAAATCTAAACCTAACCCCAAATCTAAACCTAAAATCTAAACCTAACCCCAAATCTAAACCTAACCCCAAATCTAAACCTAACATCTAAACCTAACCCCAAATCTAAACCTAAAATCTAAACCTAACCCCAAATCTGAACCTAACCCCAAATCTAAACCTAAAATCTAAACCTAACCCCAAATCTAAACCTAAAATCTAAACCTAACCCCAAATCTAAACCTAACCCCAAATCTAAACCTAAAATCTAAACCTAACCCCAAATCTAACCCTAAAATCTAAACCTAACCCCAAATCTAAACCCCAAATCTAAACCTAACCCCAAATCTAAACCCCAAATCTAAACCTAAAATCTAAACCTAACCCCAAATCTAAACCTAAAATCTAAACCTAAAATCTAAACCTAACCCCAAATCTAACCCTAAAATCTAAACCCCAAATCTAAACCTAACCCCAAATCTAAACCCCAAATCTAAACCTAAAATCTAAACCTAACCCCAAATCTAAACCTAAAATCTAAACCTAACCCCAAATCTGAACCAAAAATCTAAACCTAACCCGAAATCTGAACCTAAAATCTAAACCTAACCCCAAATCTAAACCTAAAATCTAAACCTAACCCCAAATCTAAACCTAACCCCAAATCTAAACCTAACTCCAAATCTAAACCTCAAATCTAAACCTAACCCCAAATCTAAACCTAACCCCAAATCTAAACCTAACCCCTAATCTAAACCTAAAATCTAAACCTAACCCCAAATCTAAACCTAACATCTAAACCTAACCCAAATCTAAACCTAACCCCAAATCTAAACCTAAAATCTAAACCTAACCCCAAATCTAAACCTAAAATCTAAACCTAACCCCAAGTCTAAACCTAACCCCAAATCTAAACCTAAAATCTAAACCTAACCCCAAATCCAAACCTAAAATCTAAACCTAACCCCAAATCTAAACCTAACCCCAAATCTAAACCTAAAATCTAAACCTAACCCCAAATCTAAACCTAACCCCAAATCTAACCCCAAATCTAAACCTAACCCCAAATCTAAACCTAAAATCTAAACCTAACCCCAAATCTAAACCTAAAATCTAAACCTAACCCCAAATCTAAACCTAAAATCTAAACCTAACCCCAAATCTAAACCTAAAATCTAAACCTAACCCCAAATCTAAACCTAACCCCTAAACTAAACCTAAAATCTAAACCTAACCCCAAATCTAAACCTAAAATCTAAACCTAACCCCAAATCTAAACCTAAAATCTAAACCTAACCCCAAATCTAAACCTAACCCCATATCTAAACCTAAAATCTAAACCTAACCCCAAATCTAAACCTAAAATCTAAACCTAACCCCAAATCTAAACCTTACCCCAAATATAAACCTAAAATCTAAACCTAACCCCAAATCTAAACCTAAAATCTAAACCTAACCCCAAATCTAAACCTAAAATCTAAACCTAACCCCAAATCTAAACCTAAAATCTAAACCTAACCCCAAATCTAAACCTAACCCCAAATCTAAACCTTAAATCTAAACCTAACCCCAAATCTAAACCTAACCCCAAATCTAAACCTAAAATCTAAACCTAACCCCAAATCTAAACCTAAAATCTAAAACTAACCCCAAATCTAAACCTAAAATCTAAACCTAACACCAAATCTAAACCTAACCCCAAATCTAAACCTAAAATCTAAACCTAACCCCAAATCTAAACCTAAAATCTAAACCTAACCCCAAATCTAAACCTAACCCCAAATCTAAACCTAAAATCTAAACCTAACCCCAAATCTAAACCTAAAATCTAAACCTAACCCCAAATCTAAACCTAACCCCAAATCTAAACCTAAAATCTAAACCTAACCCCAAATCTAAACCTAAAATCTAAACCTAACCCCAAATCTAAACCTAACCCCAAATCTAAACCTAAAATCTAAACCTAACCCCAAATCTAACCCTAAAATCTAAACCTAACCCCAAATCTAAACCCCAAATCTAAACCTAACCCCAAATCTAAACCCCAAATCTAAACCTAAAATCTAAACCTAACCCCAAATCTAAACCTAAAATCTAAACCTAACCCCAAATCTAAACCTTACCCCAAATATAAACCTAAAATCTAAACCTAACCCCAAATCTAAACCTAAAATCTAAACCTAACCCCAAATCTAAACCTAAAATCTAAACCTAACCCCAAATCTAAACCTAAAATCTAAACCTAACCCCAAATCTAAACCTAACCCCAAATCTAAACCTTAAATCTAAACCTAACCCCAAATCTAAACCTAACTCCAAATCTGAACCTAAAATCTAAACCTAACCCGAAATCTGAACCTAAAATCTAAACCTAACCCCAAATCTAAACCTAAAATCTAAACCTAACCCCAAATCTAAACCTAACCCCAAATCTAAACCTAACTCCAAATCTAAACCTCAAATCTAAACCTAACCCCAAATCTAAACCTAACCCCAAATCTAAACCTAACCCCTAATCTAAACCTAAAATCTAAACCTAACCCCAAATCTAAACCTAACATCTAAACCTAACCCCAAATCTAAACCTAACCCCAAATCTAAACCTAAAATCTAAACCTAACCCCAAATCTAAACCTAAAATCTAAACCTAACCCCAAGTCTAAACCTAACCCCAAATCTAAACCTAAAATCTAAACCTAACCCCAAATCCAAACCTAAAATCTAAACCTAACCCCAAATCTAAACCTAACCCCAAATCTAAACCTAAAATCTAAACCTAACCCCAAATCTAAACCTAACCCCAAATCTAAACCTAAAATCTAAACCTAACCCCAAATCTAAACCTAAAATCTAAACCTAACCCCAAATCTAAACCTAACCCCAAATCTAAACCTAAAATCTAAACCTAACACCAAATCTAAACCTAAAATCTAAACCTAACCCCAAATCTAAACCTAACCCCAAATCTAAACCTAAAATCTAAACCTAACCCCAAATCTAAACCTAACCCCAAATCTAAACCTAAAATCTAAACCTAACCCCAAATCTAAACCTAAAATCTAAACCTAACCCCAAATCTATACCTAACCCCTAAACTAAACCTAAAATCTAAACCTAACCCCAAATCTAAACCTAAAATCTAAACCTAACCCCAAATCTAAACCTAAAATCTAAACCTAACCCCAAATCTAAACCTAACCCCAAATCTAAACCTAAAATCTAAACCTAACCCCAAATCTAAACCTAAAATCTAAACCTAACCCCAAATCTAAACCTTACCCCAAATATAAACCTAAAATCTAAACCTAACCCCAAATCTAAACCTAAAATCTAAACCTAACCCCAAATCTAAACCTAAAATCTAAACCTAACCCCAAATCTAAACCTAAAATCTAAACCTAACCCCAAATGAAACCTAACCCCAAATCTAAACCTTAAATATAAACCTAACCCCAAATCTAAACCTAACCCCAAATCTGAACCTAAAATCTAAACCTAACCCCAAATCTAAACCTAAAATCTAAAACTAACCCCAAATCTAAACCTAAAATCTAAACCTAACACCAAATCTAAACCTAACCCCAAATCTAAACCTAAAATCTAAACCTAACCCCAAATCTAAACCTAAAATCTAAACCTAACCCCAAATCTAAACCTAACCCCAAATCTAAACCTAAAATCTAAACCTAACCCCAAATCTAAACCTAAAATCTAAACCTAACCCCAAATCTAAACCTAACCCCAAATCTAAACCTAAAATCTAAACCTAACCCCAAATCTAAACCTAAAATCTAAACCTAACCCCAAATCTAAACCTAACCCCAAATCTAAACCTAAAATCTAAACCTAACCCCAAATCTAACCCTAAAATCTAAACCTAACCCCAAATCTAAACCCCAAATCTAAACCTAACCCCAAATCTAAACCCCAAATCTAAACCTAAAATCTAAACCTAACCCCAAATCTAAACCTAAAATCTAAACCTAACCCCAAATCTGAACCTAAAATCTAAACCTAACCCGAAATCTGAACCTAAAATCTAAACCTAACCCCAAATCTAAACCTAAAATCTAAACCTAACCCCAAATCTAAACCTAACCCCAAATCTAAACCTAAAATCTAAACCTAACCCCAAATCTAAACCCCAAATCTAAACCTAAAATCTAAACCTAACCCCAAATCTAAACCCAAGCCCAAATCTTAACCTAAAATCTAAACCTAACCCCAAATCTAAACCTAAAATCTAAACCTAACCCCAAATCTAAACCTAAAATCTAAACTTAACCCCAAATCTAAACCTAACTCCAAATCTAAACCTCAAATCTAAACCTAACCCCAAATCTAAACCTAACCCCTAATCTAAACCTAAAATCTAAACCTAACCCCAAATCTAAACCTAACATCTAAACCTAACCCCAAATCTAAACCTAACCCCAAATCTAAACCTAAAATCTAAACCTAACCCCAAATCTAAACCTAAAATCTAAACCTAACCCCAAGTCTAAACCTAACCCCAAATCTAAACCTAAAATCTAAACCTAACCCCAAATCCAAACCTAAAATCTAAACCTAACCCCAAATCTAAACCTAACCCCAAATCTAAACCTAAAATCTAAACCTAACCCCAAATCTAAACCTAAAATCTAAACCTAACCCCAAATCTAAACCTAACCCCAAATCTAAACCTAAAATCTAAACCTAAGCCCAAATCTAAACCTAAAATCTAAACCTAACCCCAAATCTAAACCTAACCCCAAATCTAAACCTAAAATCTAAACCTAACCCCAAATCTAAACCTAAAATCTAAACCTAAACCCAAATCTAAACCTAACCCCAAATCTAAACCTAAAATCTAAACCTAAGCCCAAATCTAAACCTAAAATATAAACCAAACCCCAAATCTAAACCTAAAATCTAAACCTAACCCCAAATATAAACCTAAAATCTAAACCTAACCCCAAATCTAAACCTAACCCCGAATCTAAACCTAAAATCTAAACCTAACCCCAAATCTAAACCTAAAATCTAAACCTAACCCCAAATCTAAAACTAACCCCAAATCTAAACCTAAAATCTAAACCTAACCCCAAATCTAAATCTAAAATCTAAACCTAACCCCAAATCTAAACCTAACCCCTAAACTAAACCTAAAATCTAAACCTAACCCCAAATCTAAACCTAAAATCTAAACCTAACCCCAAATCTAAACCTAACCCCAAATCTAAACCTAAAATCTAAACCTAACCCCAAATCTAAACCTAACCCCATATCTAAACCTAAAATCTAAACCTAACCTCAAATCTAAACCTAAAATCTAAACCTAACCCCAAATCTAAACCTTACCCCAAATATAAACCTAAAATCTAAACCTAACCCCAAATCTAAACCTAAAATCTAAACCTAACCCCAAATCTAAACCTAAAATCTAAACCTAACCCCAAATCTAAACCTAAAATCTAAACCTAACCCCAAATCTAAACCTAACCCCAAATCTAAACCTTAAATCTAAACCTAACCCCAAATCTAAACCTAAAATCTAAACCTAACCCCAAATCTAAACCTAACCCCAAATCTAAACCTAAAATCTAAACCTAACCCCAAGTCTAAACCTAAAATCTAAACCTAACACCAAATCTAAACCTAACCCCAAATCTAAACCTAAAATCTAAACCTAACCCCAAATCTAAACCTAACCCCAAATCTAAACCTAAAATCTAAACCTAACCCCAAATCTAAACCTAACCCCAAATCTAAACCTAACCCCAAATCTAAACCTAAAATCTAAACCTAACCCCAAATCTAAACCTAACCCCAAATCTAAACCTAAAATCTAAACCTAACCCCAAATCTAAACCTAAAATCTAAACCTAACCCCAAATCTAAACCTAACCCCAAATCTAAACCTAAAATCTAAACCTAACCCCAAATCTAAACCTAAAATCTAAACGTAACCCCAAATCTAAACCTAACCCCAAATCTAAACCTAAAATCTAAACCTAACCCCAAATCTAAACCTAACCCCAAATCTAAACCTAAAATCTAAACCTAACCCCAAATCTAAACCTAAAATCTAAACCTAACCCCAAATCTAAACCTAAAATCTAAACCTAACCCCAAATCTAAACCTAACCCCAAATCTAAACCTAAAATCTAAACCTAACCCCAAATCTAAACCTAAAATCTAAACCTAACCCCAAATCTAAACCTAAAATCTAAACCTAACCCCAAATCTAAACCCCAAATCTAAACCTAACCCCAAATCTAAAACCCAAATCTTAACCTAAAATCGAAACCTAACCCCAAATCTAAACCTAAAATCTAAACCTAACCCCAAATCTAAACCTAACCCCTAATCTAAACCTAAAATCTAAACCTAACCCCAAATCTAAACCTAAAATCTAAACCTAACCCCAAATCTAAACCTAACCCCAAATCTAAACCTAAAATCTAAACCTAAGCCCAAATCTAAACCTAACCCCATATCTAAACCTAAAATCTAAACCTAACCCCAAGTCTAAACCTAACCCCAAATCTAAAACTAAAATCTAAACCTAAAATCTAAACTTAACCCCAAATCTAAACCTAAAATCTAAACCTAACCCCAAGTCTAAACCTAACCCCAAATCTAAACCTAAAATCTAAACCTAACCCCAAATCTAAACCTAAAATCTAAACCTAACCCCAAATCTAAACCTAAAATCTAAACCTAACCCCAAATCTAAACCTTACCCCAAATATAAACCTAAAATCTAAACCTAACCCCTAATCTAAACCTAAAATCTAAACCTAACCCCAAATCTAAACCTAAAATCTAAACCTAGCCCCAAATCTAAACCTAACCCCAAATCTAAACCTAAAATCTAAACCTAACCCCAAATCTAAACCTAACCCCAAATCTAAACCTAAAATCTAATCCTAACCCCAAAGCTAAACCTTAAATCTAAACCTAAAATCTAAACCTAACCCCAAATTTAAACCTAAAATCTAAACCTAACCCCAAATCTAAACCTAAAATCTAAACCGAACCCCAAATCTAAACCTAACCCCAAATCTAAACCAAAAATCTAAACCTAAACCCAAATCTAAACCTAACCCCAAATCTAAACCTAAAATCTAAACCTAACCCCAAATCTAAACCTAACCCCAAATCTAAACCTAAAATCTAAACCTAACCCCAAGTCTAAACCTAACTCCATATCTAAACCTAAAATCTAAACCTAACCCCAAATCTAAACCTAAAATCTAAACCTAACCCCAAATCTAAACCTTACCCCAAATATAAACCTAAAATCTAAACCTAACCCCAAATCTAAACCTAAAATCTAAACCTAACCCCAAATCTAAACCTAAAATCTAAACCTAACCCCAAATCTAAACCTAAAATCTAAACCTAACCCCAAATCCAAACCTAACCCCAAATCTAAACCTTAAATCTAAACCTAACCCCAAATCTAAACCCAAAATCTAAACCTAACCCCAAATCTAAACCTAACCCCAAATCTAAACCTAAAATCTAAACCTAACCCCAAATCTAAACCTAAAATCTAAACCTAACCCCAAATCTAAACCTAACCCCAAATCTAAACCTAAAATCTAAACCTAACCCCAAATCTAAACCTAACCCCAAATCTAAACCTAACATCTAAACCTAACCCCAAATCTAAACCTAAAATCTAAACCTAACCCCAAATCTGAACCTAACCCCAAATCTAAACCTAAAATCTAAACCTAACCCCAAATCTAAACCTAAAATCTAAACCTAACCCCAAATCTAAACCTAACCCCAAATCTAAACCTAAAATCTAAACCTAACCCCAAATCTAACCCTAAAATCTAAACCTAACCCCAAATCTAAACCCCAAATCTAAACCTAACCCCAAATCTAAACCCCAAATCTAAACCTAAAATCTAAACCTAACCCCAAATCTAAACCTAAAATCTAAACCTAAAATCTAAACCTAACCCCAAATCTAACCCTAAAATCTAAACCCCAAATCTAAACCTAACCCCAAATCTAAACCCCAAATCTAAACCTAAAATCTAAACCTAACCCCAAATCTAAACCTAAAATCTAAACCTAACCCCAAATCTGAACCAAAAATCTAAACCTAACCCGAAATCTGAACCTAAAATCTAAACCTAACCCCAAATCTAAACCTAAAATCTAAACCTAACCCCAAATCTAAACCTAACCCCAAATCTAAACCTAACTCCAAATCTAAACCTCAAATCTAAACCTAACCCCAAATCTAAACCTAACCCCAAATCTAAACCTAACCCCTAATCTAAACCTAAAATCTAAACCTAACCCCAAATCTAAACCTAACATCTAAACCTAACCCCAAATCTAAACCTAACCCCAAATCTAAACCTAAAATCTAAACCTAACCCCAAATCTAAACCTAAAATCTAAACCTAACCCCAAGTCTAAACCTAACCCCAAATCTAAACCTAAAATCTAAACCTAACCCCAAATCCAAACCTAAAATCTAAACCTAACCCCAAATCTAAACCTAACCCCAAATCTAAACCTAAAATCTAAACCTAACCCCAAATCTAAACCTAACCCCAAATCTAACCCCAAATCTAAACCTAACCCCAAATCTAAACCTAAAATCTAAACCTAACCCCAAATCTAAACCTAAAATCTAAACCTAACCCCAAATCTAAACCTAAAATCTAAACCTAACCCCAAATCTAAACCTAAAATCTAAACCTAACCCCAAATCTAAACCTAACCCCTAAACTAAACCTAAAATCTAAACCTAACCCCAAATCTAAACCTAAAATCTAAACCTAACCCCAAATCTAAACCTAAAATCTAAACCTAACCCCAAATCTAAACCTAACCCCATATCTAAACCTAAAATCTAAACCTAACCCCAAATCTAAACCTAAAATCTAAACCTAACCCCAAATCTAAACCTTACCCCAAATATAAACCTAAAATCTAAACCTAACCCCAAATCTAAACCTAAAATCTAAACCTAACCCCAAATCTAAACCTAAAATCTAAACCTAACCCCAAATCTAAACCTAAAATCTAAACCTAACCCCAAATCTAAACCTAACCCCAAATCTAAACCTTAAATCTAAACCTAACCCCAAATCTAAACCTAACCCCAAATCTAAACCTAAAATCTAAACCTAACCCCAAATCTAAACCTAAAATCTAAAACTAACCCCAAATCTAAACCTAAAATCTAAACCTAACACCAAATCTAAACCTAACCCCAAATCTAAACCTAAAATCTAAACCTAACCCCAAATCTAAACCTAAAATCTAAACCTAACCCCAAATCTAAACCTAACCCCAAATCTAAACCTAAAATCTAAACCTAACCCCAAATCTAAACCTAAAATCTAAACCTAACCCCAAATCTAAACCTAACCCCAAATCTAAACCTAAAATCTAAACCTAACCCCAAATCTAAACCTAAAATCTAAACCTAACCCCAAATCTAAACCTAACCCCAAATCTAAACCTAAAATCTAAACCTAACCCCAAATCTAACCCTAAAATCTAAACCTAACCCCAAATCTAAACCCCAAATCTAAACCTAACCCCAAATCTAAACCCCAAATCTAAACCTAAAATCTAAACCTAACCCCAAATCTAAACCTAAAATCTAAACCTAACCCCAAATCTGAACCTAAAATCTAAACCTAACCCGAAATCTGAACCTAAAATCTAAACCTAACCCCAAATCTAAACCTAAAATCTAAACCTAACCCCAAATCTAAACCTAACCCCAAATCTAAACCTAAAATCTAAACCTAACCCCAAATCTAAACCCCAAATCTAAACCTAAAATCTAAACCTAACCCCAAATCTAAACCCAAGCCCAAATCTTAACCTAAAATCTAAACCTAACCCCAAATCTAAACCTAAAATCTAAACCTAACCCCAAATCTAAACCTAAAATCTAAACTTAACCCCAAATCTAAACCTAACTCCAAATCTAAACCTCAAATCTAAACCTAACCCCAAATCTAAACCTAACCCCTAATCTAAACCTAAAATCTAAACCTAACCCCAAATCTAAACCTAACATCTAAACCTAACCCCAAATCTAAACCTAAAATCTAAACCTAACCCCAAATCTAAACCTAAAATCTAAACCTAACCCCAAGTCTAAACCTAACCCCAAATCTAAACCTAAAATCTAAACCTAACCCCAAATCCAAACCTAAAATCTAAACCTAACCCCAAATCTAAACCTAACCCCAAATCTAAACCTAAAATCTAAACCTAACCCCAAATCTAAACCTAAAATCTAAACCTAACCCCAAATCGAAACCTAACCCCAAATCTAAACCTAAAATCTAAACCTAAGCCCAAATCTAAACCTAAAATCTAAACCTAACCCCAAATCTAAACCTAACCCCAAATCTAAACCTAAAATCTAAACCTAACCCCAAATCTAAACCTAAAATCTAAACCTAAACCCAAATCTAAACCTAACCCCAAATCTAAACCTAAAATCTAAACCTAAGCCCAAATCTAAACCTAAAATATAATCCTAACCCCAAATCTAAACCTAAAATCTAAACCTAACCCCAAATATAAACCTAAAATCTAAACCTAACCCCAAATCTAAACCTAACCCCATATCTAAACCTAAAATCTAAACCTAACCCCAAATCTAAACCTAAAATCTAAACCTAACCCCAAATCTAAAACTAACCCCAAATCTAAACCTAAAATCTAAACCTAACCCCAAATCTAAATCTAAAATCTAAACCTAACCCCAAATCTAAACCTAACCCCTAAACTAAAACTAAAATCTAAACCTAACCCCAAATCTAAACCTAAAATCTAAACCTAACCCCAAATCTAAACCTAACCCCAAATCTAAACCTAAAATCTAAACCTAACCCCAAATCTAAACCTAACCCCATATCTAAACCTAAAATCTAAACCTAACCCCAAATCTAAACCTAAAATCTAAACCTAACCCCAAATCTAAACCTTACCCCAAATATAAACCTAAAATCTAAACCTAACCCCAAATCTAAACCTAAAATCTAAACCTAACCCCAAATCTAAACCTAACCCCAAATCTAAACCTAAAATCTAAACCTAACCCCAAATCTAAACCTAACCCCAAATCTAAACCTAAAATCTAAACCTAACCCCAAATCTAAACCTAAAATCTAAACCTAACCCCAAATCTAAACCTAAAATCTAAACCTAACCCCAAATCTAAACCTAACCCCAAATCTAAACCTAAAATCTAAACCTAACCCCAAATCTAAACCTAAAATCTAAACCTAACCCCAAATCTAAACCTAAAATCTAAACCTAACCCCAAATCTAAACCCCAAATCTAAAACTAACCCCAAATCTAAAACCCAAATCTTAACCTAAAATCTAAACCTAACCCCAAATCTAAACCTAAAATCTAAACCTAACCCCAAATCTAAACCTAACCCCTAATCTAAACCTAAAATCTAAACCTAACCCCAAATCTAAACCTAAAATCTAAACCTAACCCCAAATCTAAACCTAACCCCAAATCTAAACCTAAAATCTAAACCTAACCCCAAATCTAAACCTAACCCCATATCTAAACCTAAAATCTAAACCTAACCCCAAGTCTAAACCTAACCCCAAATCTAAAACTAAAATCTAAACCTAAAATCTAAACTTAACCCCAAATCTAAACCTAAAATCTAAACCTAACCCCAAGTCTAAACCTAACCCCAAATCTAAACCTAAAATCTAAACCTAACCCCAAATCTAAACCTAAAATCTAAACCTAACCCCAAATCTAAACCTAACCCCAAATCTAAACCTAAAATCTAAACCTAACCCCAAATCTAAACCTTACCCCAAATATAAACCTAAAATCTAAACCTAACCCCAAATCTAAACCTAAAATCTAAACCTAACCCCAAATCTAAACCTAAAATCTAAACCTAGCCCCAAATCTAAACCTAACCCCAAATCTAAACCTAAAATCTAAACCTAACCCCAAATCTAAACCTAACCCCAAATCTAAACCTAAAATCTAAACCTAACCCCAAATCTAAACCTAACCCCAAATCTAAACCTAAAATCTAATCCTAACCCCAAAGCTAAACCTTAAATCTAAACCTAAAATCTAAACCTAACCCCAAATTTAAACCTAAAATCTAAACCTAACCCCAAATCTAAACCTAAAATCTAAACCGAACCCCAAATCTAAACCTAACCCCAAATCTAATCCAAAAATCTAAACCTAAACCCAAATCTAAACCTAACCCCAAATCTAAACCTAAAATCTAAACCTAACCCCAAATCTAAACCTAACCCCAAATCTAAACCTAAAATCTAAACCTAACCCCAAGTCTAAACCTAACCCCATATCTAAACCTAAAATCTAAACCTAACCCCAAATCTAAACCTAAAATCTAAACCTAACCCCAAATCTAAACCTTACCCCAAATATAAACCTAAAATCTAAACCTAACCCCAAATCTAAACCTAAAATCTAAACCTAACCCCAAATCTAAACCTAAAATCTAAACCTAACCCCAAATCTAAACCTAAAATCTAAACCTAACCCCAAATCTAAACCTAAAATCTAAACCTAACCCCAAATCCAAACCTAACCCCAAATCTAAACCTTAAATCTAAACCTAACCCCAAATCTAAACCCAAAATCTAAACCTAACCCCAAATCTAAACCTAACCCCAAATCTAAACCTAAAATCTAAACCTAACCCCAAATCTAAACCTAAAATCTAAAACTAACCCCAAATCTAAACCTAAAATCTAAACCTAACACCAAATCTAAACCTAACCCCAAATCTAAACCTAAAATCTAAACCTAACCCCAAATCTAAACCTAAAATCTAAACCTAACCCCAAATCTAAACCTAACCCCAAATCTAAACCTAACATCTAAACCTAACCCCAAATCTAAACCTAAAATCTAAACCTAACCCCAAATCTGAACCTAACCCCAAATCTAAACCTAAAATCTAAACCTAACCCCAAATCTAAACCTAAAATCTAAACCTAACCCCAAATCTAAACCTAACCCCAAATCTAAACCTAAAATCTAAACCTAACCCCAAATCTAACCCTAAAATCTAAACCTAACCCCAAATCTAAACCCCAAATCTAAACCTAACCCCAAATCTAAACCCCAAATCTAAACCTAAAATCTAAACCTAACCCCAAATCTAAACCTAAAATCTAAACCTAACCCCAAATCTAAACCTAACCCCAAATCTAAACCTAAAATCTAAACCTAACCCCAAATCTAAACCCCAAATCTAAGCCTAAAATCTAAACCTAACCCCAAATGTAAACCCAAGCCCAAATCTTAACCTAAAATCTAAACCTAACCCCAAATCTAAACCTAAAATCTAAACCTAACCCCAAATCTAAACCTAAAATCTAAACTTAACCCCAAATCTAAACCTAACTCCAAATCTAAACCTCAAATCTAAACCTAACCCCAAATCTGAACCTAAAATCTAAACCTAACCCGAAATCTGAACCTAAAATCTAAACCTAACCCCAAATCTAAAACTAAAATCTAAACCTAACCCCAAATCTAAACCTAACCCCAAATCTAAACCTAAAATCTAAACCTAACCCCAAATCTAAACCCCAAATCTAAGCCTAAAATCTAAACCTAACCCCAAATGTAAACCCAAGCCCAAATCTTAACCTAAAATCTAAACCTAACCCCAAATCTAAACCTAAAATCTAAACCTAACCCCAAATCTAAACCTAAAATCTAAACTTAACCCCAAATCTAAACCTAACTCCAAATCTAAACCTCAAATCTAAACCTAACCCCAAATCTAAACCTAAAATCTAAACCTAACCCCAAATCCAAACCTAAAATCTAAACCTAACCCCAAATCTAAACCTAACCCCAAATCTAAACCTAAAATCTAAACCTAACCCCAAATCTAAACCTAAAATCTAAACCTAACCCCAAGTCTAAACCTAACCCCAAATCTAAACCTAAAATCTAAACCTAACCCCAAATCCAAACCTAAAATCTAAACCTAACCCCAAATCTAAACCTAACCCCAAATCTAAACCTAACCCCAAATCTAAACCTAACCCCAAATATAAACCTAACCCCAAATCTAAACCTAACCCCAAATCTAAACCTAAAATCTAATCCTAACCCCAAAGCTAAACCTTAAATCTAAACCTAAAATCTAAACCTAACCCCAAATTTAAACCTAAAATCTAAACCTAACCCCAAATCTAAACCCCAAATCTAAACCTAACCCCAAATCTAAACCTAACCCCAAATCTAAACCAAAAATCTAAACCTAAACCCAAATCTAAACCTAACCCCAAATCTAAACCTAAAATCTAAACCTAACCCCAAATCTAAACCTAAAATCTAAACCTAACCCCAAATCTAAACCTAAAATCTAAACCTAACCCCAAGTCTAAACCTAACCCCAAATCTAAACCTAAAATCTAAACCTAACCCCAAATCCAAACCTAAAATCTAAACCTAACCCCAAATCTAAACCTAACCCCTAAACTAAACCTAAAATCTAAACCTAACCCCAAATCTAAACCTAAAATCTAAACCTAACCCCAAATCTAAACCTAACCCCAAATCTAAACCTAAAATCTAAACCTAACCCCAAATCTAAACCTAACCCCATATCTAAACCTAAAATCTAAACCTAACCCCAAATCTAAACCTAAAATCTAAACCTAACCCCAAATCTAAACCTTACCCCAAATATAAACCTAAAATCTAAACCTAACCCCAAATCTAAACCTAAAATCTAAACCTAACCCCAAGTCTAAACCTAACCCCAAATCTAAACCTAAAATCTAAACCTAACCCCAAATCTAAACCTAAAATCTAAACCTAACCCCAAATCTAAACCTAACCCCAAATCTAAACCTAAAATCTAAACCTAACCCCAAATCTAAACCTTACCCCAAATATAAACCTAAAATCTAAACCTAACCCCAAATCTAAACCTAAAATCTAAACCTAACCCCAAATCTAAACCTAAAATCTAAACCTAACCCCAAATCTAAACCTAACCCCAAATCTAAACCTAAAATCTAAACCTAACCCCAAATCTAAACCTTACCCCAAATATAAACCTAAAATCTAAACCTAACCCCAAATCTAAACCTAAAATCTAAACCTAACCCCAAATCTAAACCTAAAATCTAAACCTAGCCCCAAATCTAAACCTAACCCCAAATCTAAACCTAAAATCTAAACCTAACCCCAAATCTAAACCTAACCCCAAATCTAAACCTAAAATCTAAACCTAACCCCAAATCTAAACCTAACCCCAAATCTAAACCTAAAATCTAATCCTAACCCCAAAGCTAAACCTTAAATCTAAACCTAAAATCTAAACCTAACCCCAAATTTAAACCTAAAATCTAAACCTAACCCCAAATCTAAACCTAAAATCTAAACCGAACCCCAAATCTAAACCTAACCCCAAATCTAATCCAAAAATCTAAACCTAAACCCAAATCTAAACCTAACCCCAAATCTAAACCTAAAATCTAAACCTAACCCCAAATCTAAACCTAACCCCAAATCTAAACCTAAAATCTAAACCTAACCCCAAGTCTAAACCTAACCCCATATCTAAACCTAAAATCTAAACCTAACCCCAAATCTAAACCTAAAATCTAAACCTAACCCCAAATCTAAACCTTACCCCAAATATAAACCTAAAATCTAAACCTAACCCCAAATCTAAACCTAAAATCTAAACCTAACCCCAAATCTAAACCTAAAATCTAAACCTAACCCCAAATCTAAACCTAAAATCTAAACCTAACCCCAAATCTAAACCTAAAATCTAAACCTAACCCCAAATCCAAACCTAACCCCAAATCTAAACCTTAAATCTAAACCTAACCCCAAATCTAAACCCAAAATCTAAACCTAACCCCAAATCTAAACCTAACCCCAAATCTAAACCTAAAATCTAAACCTAACCCCAAATCTAAACCTAAAATCTAAAACTAACCCCAAATCTAAACCTAAAATCTAAACCTAACACCAAATCTAAACCTAACCCCAAATCTAAACCTAAAATCTAAACCTAACCCCAAATCTAAACCTAAAATCTAAACCTAACCCCAAATCTAAACCTAACCCCAAATCTAAACCTAACATCTAAACCTAACCCCAAATCTAAACCTAAAATCTAAACCTAACCCCAAATCTGAACCTAACCCCAAATCTAAACCTAAAATCTAAACCTAACCCCAAATCTAAACCTAAAATCTAAACCTAACCCCAAATCTAAACCTAACCCCAAATCTAAACCTAAAATCTAAACCTAACCCCAAATCTAACCCTAAAATCTAAACCTAACCCCAAATCTAAACCCCAAATCTAAACCTAACCCCAAATCTAAACCCCAAATCTAAACCTAAAATCTAAACCTAACCCCAAATCTAAACCTAAAATCTAAACCTAACCCCAAATCTAAACCTAACCCCAAATCTAAACCTAAAATCTAAACCTAACCCCAAATCTAAACCCCAAATCTAAGCCTAAAATCTAAACCTAACCCCAAATGTAAACCCAAGCCCAAATCTTAACCTAAAATCTAAACCTAACCCCAAATCTAAACCTAAAATCTAAACCTAACCCCAAATCTAAACCTAAAATCTAAACTTAACCCCAAATCTAAACCTAACTCCAAATCTAAACCTCAAATCTAAACCTAACCCCAAATCTGAACCTAAAATCTAAACCTAACCCGAAATCTGAACCTAAAATCTAAACCTAACCCCAAATCTAAAACTAAAATCTAAACCTAACCCCAAATCTAAACCTAACCCCAAATCTAAACCTAAAATCTAAACCTAACCCCAAATCTAAACCCCAAATCTAAGCCTAAAATCTAAACCTAACCCCAAATGTAAACCCAAGCCCAAATCTTAACCTAAAATCTAAACCTAACCCCAAATCTAAACCTAAAATCTAAACCTAACCCCAAATCTAAACCTAAAATCTAAACTTAACCCCAAATCTAAACCTAACTCCAAATCTAAACCTCAAATCTAAACCTAACCCCAAATCTAAACCTAAAATCTAAACCTAACCCCAAATCCAAACCTAAAATCTAAACCTAACCCCAAATCTAAACCTAACCCCAAATCTAAACCTAAAATCTAAACCTAACCCCAAATCTAAACCTAAAATCTAAACCTAACCCCAAGTCTAAACCTAACCCCAAATCTAAACCTAAAATCTAAACCTAACCCCAAATCCAAACCTAAAATCTAAACCTAACCCCAAATCTAAACCTAACCCCAAATCTAAACCTAACCCCAAATCTAAACCTAACCCCAAATATAAACCTAACCCCAAATCTAAACCTAACCCCAAATCTAAACCTAAAATCTAATCCTAACCCCAAAGCTAAACCTTAAATCTAAACCTAAAATCTAAACCTAACCCCAAATTTAAACCTAAAATCTAAACCTAACCCCAAATCTAAACCCCAAATCTAAACCTAACCCCAAATCTAAACCTAACCCCAAATCTAAACCAAAAATCTAAACCTAAACCCAAATCTAAACCTAACCCCAAATCTAAACCTAAAATCTAAACCTAACCCCAAATCTAAACCTAAAATCTAAACCTAACCCCAAATCTAAACCTAAAATCTAAACCTAACCCCAAGTCTAAACCTAACCCCAAATCTAAACCTAAAATCTAAACCTAACCCCAAATCCAAACCTAAAATCTAAACCTAACCCCAAATCTAAACCTAACCCCTAAACTAAACCTAAAATCTAAACCTAACCCCAAATCTAAACCTAAAATCTAAACCTAACCCCAAATCTAAACCTAACCCCAAATCTAAACCTAAAATCTAAACCTAACCCCAAATCTAAACCTAACCCCATATCTAAACCTAAAATCTAAACCTAACCCCAAATCTAAACCTAAAATCTAAACCTAACCCCAAATCTAAACCTTACCCCAAATATAAACCTAAAATCTAAACCTAACCCCAAATCTAAACCTAAAATCTAAACCTAACCCCAAATCTAAACCTAACCCCAAATCTAAACCTAAAATCTAAACCTAACCCCAAATCTAAACCTAAAATCTAAACCTAACCCCAAATCTAAACCTAACCCCAAATCTAAACCTAAAATCTAAACCTAACCCCAAATCTAAACCTAAAATCTAAACCTAACCCCAAATCTAAACCTAACCCCAAATCTAAACCTAAAATCTAAACCTAACCCCAAATCTAAACCTAAAATCTAAAACTAACCCCAAATCTAAACCTAAAATCTAAACCTAACACCAAATCTAAACCTAACCCCAAATCTAAACCTAAAATCTAAACCTAACCCCAAATCTAAACCTAAAATCTAAACCTAACCCCAAATCTAAACCTAAAATCTAAACCTAACCCCAAATCTAAACCCCAAATCTAAAACTAACCCCAAATCTAAAACCCAAATCTTAACCTAAAATCTAAACCTAACCCCAAATCTAAACCTAACCCCAAATCTAAACCTAAAATCTAAACCTAACCCCAAATCTAACCCTAAAATCTAAACCTAACCCCAAATCTAAACCCCAAATCTAAACCTAACCCCAAATCTAAACCCCAAATCTAAACCTAAAATCTAAACCTAACCCCAAATCTAAACCTAAAATCTAAACCTAACCCCAAATCTGAACCTAAAATCTAAACCTAACCCGAAATCTGAACCTAAAATCTAAACCTAACCCCAAATCTAAACCTAAAATCTAAACCTAACCCCAAATCTAAACCTAACCCCAAATCTAAACCTAAAATCTAAACCTAACCCCAAATCTAAACCCCAAATCTAAACCTAAAATCTAAACCTAACCCCAAATCTAAACCCAAGCCCAAATCTTAACCTAAAATCTAAACCTAACCCCAAATCTAAACCTAAAATCTAAACCTAACCCCAAATCTAAACCTAAAATCTAAACTTAACCCCAAATCTAAACCTAACTCCAAATCTAAACCTCAAATCTAAACCTAACCCCAAATCTAAACCTAACCCCTAATCTAAACCTAAAATCTAAACCTAACCCCAAATCTAAACCTAACATCTAAACCTAACCCCAAATCTAAACCTAACCCCAAATCTAAACCTAAAATCTAAACCTAACCCCAAATCTAAACCTAAAATCTAAACCTAACCCCAAGTCTAAACCTAACCCCAAATCTAAACCTAAAATCTAAACCTAACCCCAAATCCAAACCTAAAATCTAAACCTAACCCCAAATCTAAACCTAACCCCAAATCTAAACCTAAAATCTAAACCTAACCCCAAATCTAAACCTAAAATCTAAACCTAACCCCAAATCGAAACCTAACCCCAAATCTAAACCTAAAATCTAAACCTAAGCCCAAATCTAAACCTAAAATCTAAACCTAACCCCAAATCTAAACCTAAGCCCAAATCTAAACCTAAAATCTAAACCTAACCCCAAATCTAAACCTAAAATCTAAACCTAACCCCAAATCTAAACCTAACCCCAAATCTAAACCTAAAATCTAAACCTAAGCCCAAATCTAAACCTAAAATATAAACCTAACCCCAAATCTAAACCTAAAATCTAAACCTAACCCCAAATATAAACCTAAAATCTAAACCTAACCCCAAATCTAAACCTAACCCCATATCTAAACCTAAAATCTAAACCTAACCCCAAATCTAAACCTAAAATCTAAACCTAACCCCAAATCTAAAACTAACCCCAAATCTAAACCTAAAATCTAAACCTAACCCCAAATCTAAATCTAAAATCTAAACCTAACCCCAAATCTAAACCTAACCCCTAAACTAAACCTAAAATCTAAACCTAACCCCAAATCTAAACCTAAAATCTAAACCTAACCCCAAATCTAAACCTAACCCCAAATCTAAACCTAAAATCTAAACCTAACCCCAAATCTAAACCTAACCCCATATCTAAACCTAAAATCTAAACCAAAAATCTAAACCTAACCCCAAATCTAAACCTAAAATCTAAACCTAACCCCAAATCTAAACCTAACCCCAAATCTAAACCTAAAATCTAAACCTAACCCCAAATCTAAACCTAACCCCATATCTAAACCTAAAATCTAAACCTAACCCCAAATCTAAACCTAAAATCTAAACCTAACCCCAAATCTAAACCTAAAATCTAAACCTAACCCCAAATCTAAACCTAAAATCTAAACCTAACCCCAAATCTAAACCTAACCCCAAATCTAAACCTTAAATCTAAACCTAACCCCAAATCTAAACCTAAAATCTAAACCTAACCCCAAATCTAAACCTAACCCCAAATCTAAACCTAAAATCTAAACCTAACCCCAAATCTAAACCTAAAATCTAAACCTAACACCAAATCTAAACCTAACCCCAAATCTAAACCTAAAATCTAAACCTAACCCCAAATCTAAACCTAAAATCTAAACCTAACCCCAAATCTAAACCTAACCCCAAATCTAAACCTAAAATCTAAACCTAACCCCAAATCTAAACCTAACCCCAAATCTAAACCTAACCCCAAATCTAAACCTAAAATCTAAACCTAACCCCAAATCTAAACCTAACCCCAAATCTAAACCTAAAATCTAAACCTAACCCCAAATCTAAACCTAAAATCTAAACCTAACCCCAAATCTAAACCTAACCCCAAATCTAAACCTAAAATCTAAACCTAACCCCAAATCTAAACCTAAAATCTAAACCTAACCCCAAATCTAAACCTAACCCCAAATCTAAACCTAAAATCTAAACCTAACCCCAAATCTAAACCTAACCCCAAATCTAAACCTAAAATCTAAACCTAACCCCAAATCTAAACCTAAAATCTAAACCTAACCCCAAATCTAAACCTAAAATCTAAACCTAACCCCAAATCTAAACCTAACCCCAAATCTAAACCTAAAATCTAAACCTAACCCCAAATCTAAACCTAAAATCTAAACCTAACCCCAAATCTAAACCTAAAATCTAAACCTAACCCCAAATCTAAACCCCAAATCTAAAACTAACCCCAAATCTAAAACCCAAATCTTAACCTAAAATCTAAACCTAACCCCAAATCTAAACCTAAAATCTAAACCTAACCCCAAATCTAAACCTAACCCCTAATCTAAACCTAAAATCTAAACCTAACCCCAAATCTAAACCTAAAATCTAAACCTAACCCCAAATCTAAACCTAACCCCAAATCTAAACCTAAAATCTAAACCTAACCCCAAATCTAAACCTAACCCCATATCTAAACCTAAAATCTAAACCTAACCCCAAGTCTAAACCTAACCCCAAATCTAAAACTAAAATCTAAACCTAAAATCTAAACTTAACCCCAAATCTAAACCTAAAATCTAAACCTAACCCCAAGTCTAAACCTAACCCCAAATCTAAACCTAAAATCTAAACCTAACCCCAAATCTAAACCTAAAATCTAAACCTAACCCCAAATCTAAACCTAACCCCAAATCTAAACCTAAAATCTAAACCTAACCCCAAATCTAAACCTTACCCCAAATATAAACCTAAAATCTAAACCTAACCCCAAATCTAAACCTAAAATCTAAACCTAACCCCAAATCTAAACCTAAAATCTAAACCTAGCCCCAAATCTAAACCTAACCCCAAATCTAAACCTAAAATCTAAACCTAACCCCAAATCTAAACCTAACCCCAAATCTAAACCTAAAATCTAAACCTAACCCCAAATCTAAACCTAACCCCAAATCTAAACCTAAAATCTAATCCTAACCCCAAAGCTAAACCTTAAATCTAAACCTAAAATCTAAACCTAACCCCAAATTTAAACCTAAAATCTAAACCTAACCCCAAATCTAAACCTAAAATCTAAACCGAACCCCAAATCTAAACCTAACCCCAAATCTAATCCAAAAATCTAAACCTAAACCCAAATCTAAACCTAACCCCAAATCTAAACCTAAAATCTAAACCTAACCCCAAATCTAAACCTAACCCCAAATCTAAACCTAAAATCTAAACCTAACCCCAAGTCTAAACCTAACCCCATATCTAAACCTAAAATCTAAACCTAACCCCAAATCTAAACCTAAAATCTAAACCTAACCCCAAATCTAAACCTTACCCCAAATATAAACCTAAAATCTAAACCTAACCCCAAATCTAAACCTAAAATCTAAACCTAACCCAAATCTAAACCTAAAATCTAAACCTAACCCCAAATCTAAACCTAAAATCTAAACCTAACCCCAAATCTAAACCTAAAATCTAAACCTAACCCCAAATCCAAACCTAACCCCAAATCTAAACCTTAAATCTAAACCTAACCCCAAATCTAAACCCAAAATCTAAACCTAACCCCAAATCTAAACCTAACCCCAAATCTAAACCTAAAATCTAAACCTAACCCCAAATCTAAACCTAAAATCTAAAACTAACCCCAAATCTAAACCTAAAATCTAAACCTAACACCAAATCTAAACCTAACCCCAAATCTAAACCTAAAATCTAAACCTAACCCCAAATCTAAACCTAAAATCTAAACCTAACCCCAAATCTAAACCTAACCCCAAATCTAAACCTAACATCTAAACCTAACCCCAAATCTAAACCTAAAATCTAAACCTAACCCCAAATCTGAACCTAACCCCAAATCTAAACCTAAAATCTAAACCTAACCCCAAATCTAAACCTAAAATCTAAACCTAACCCAAATCTAAACCTAACCCCAAATCTAAACCTAAAATCTAAACCTAACCCCAAATCTAACCCTAAAATCTAAACCTAACCCCAAATCTAAACCCCAAATCTAAACCTAACCCCAAATCTAAACCCCAAATCTAAACCTAAAATCTAAACCTAACCCCAAATCTAAACCTAAAATCTAAACCTAACCCCAAATCTGAACCTAAAATCTAAACCTAACCCGAAATCTGAACCTAAAATCTAAACCTAACCCCAAATCTAAAACTAAAATCTAAACCTAACCCCAAATCTAAACCTAACCCCAAATCTAAACCTAAAATCTAAACCTAACCCCAAATCTAAACCCCAAATCTAAGCCTAAAATCTAAACCTAACCCCAAATGTAAACCCAAGCCCAAATCTTAACCTAAAATCTAAACCTAACCCCAAATCTAAACCTAAAATCTAAACCTAACCCCAAATCTAAACCTAAAATCTAAACTTAACCCCAAATCTAAACCTAACTCCAAATCTAAACCTCAAATCTAAACCTAACCCCAAATCTAAACCTAAAATCTAAACCTAACCCCAAATCCAAACCTAAAATCTAAACCTAACCCCAAATCTAAACCTAACCCCAAATCTAAACCTAAAATCTAAACCTAACCCCAAATCTAAACCTAAAATCTAAACCTAACCCCAAGTCTAAACCTAACCCAAATCTAAACCTAAAATCTAAACCTAACCCCAAATCTAAACCTAAAATCTAAACCTAACCCCAAATCTAAACCTAACCCCAAATCTAAACCTAACCCCAAATCTAAACCTAACCCCAAATATAAACCTAACCCCAAATCTAAACCTAACCCCAAATCTAAACCTAAAATCTAATCCTAACCCCAAAGCTAAACCTTAAATCTAAACCTAAAATCTAAACCTAACCCCAAATTTAAACCTAAAATCTAAACCTAACCCCAAATCTAAACCCCAAATCTAAACCTAACCCCAAATCTAAACCTAACCCCAAATCTAAACCAAAAATCTAAACCTAAACCCAAATCTAAACCTAACCCCAAATCTAAACCTAAAATCTAAACCTAACCCCAAATCTAAACCTAAAATCTAAACCTAACCCCAAATCTAAACCTAAAATCTAAACCTAACCCCAAGTCTAAACCTAACCCCAAATCTAAACCTAAAATCTAAACCTAACCCCAAATCCAAACCTAAAATCTAAACCTAACCCCAAATCTAAACCTAACCCCTAAACTAAACCTAAAATCTAAACCTAACCCCAAATCTAAACCTAAAATCTAAACCTAACCCCAAATCTAAACCTAACCCCAAATCTAAACCTAAAATCTAAACCTAACCCCAAATCTAAACCTAACCCCATATCTAAACCTAAAATCTAAACCTAACCCCAAATCTAAACCTAAAATCTAAACCTAACCCCAAATCTAAACCTTACCCCAAATATAAACCTAAAATCTAAACCTAACCCCAAATCTAAACCTAAAATCTAAACCTAACCCCAAATCTAAACCTAACCCCAAATCTAAACCTAAAATCTAAACCTAACCCCAAATCTAAACCTAAAATCTAAACCTAACCCCAAATCTAATCCTAACCCCAAATCTAAACCTAAAATCTAAACCTAACCCCAAATCTAAACCTAAAATCTAAACCTAACCCCAAATCTAAACCTAACCCCAAATCTAAACCTAAAATCTAAACCTAACCCCAAATCTAAACCTAAAATCTAAAACTAACCCCAAATCTAAACCTAAAATCTAAACCTAACCCCAAATCTAAACCTAACCCCAAATCTAAACCTAAAATCTAAACCTAACCCCAAATCTAAACCTAAAATCTAAACCTAACCCCAAATCTAAACCTAAAATCTAAACCTAACCCCAAATCTAACCCTAAAATCTAAACCTAACCCCAAATCTAAACCCCAAATCTAAACCTAACCCCAAATCTAAACCCCAAATCTAAACCTAAAATCTAAACCTAACCCCAAATCTAAACCTAAAATCTAAACCTAACCCCAAATCTGAACCTAAAATCTAAACCTAACCCGAAATCTGAACCTAAAATCTAAACCTAACCCCAAATCTAAACCTAAAATCTAAACCTAACCCCAAATCTAAACCTAACCCCAAATCTAAACCTAAAATCTAAACCTAACCCCAAATCTAAACCCCAAATCTTAGCCTAAAATCTAAACCTAACCCCAAATGTAAACCCAAGCCCAAATCTTAACCTAAAATCTAAACCTAACCCCAAATCTAAACCTAAAATCTAAACCTAACCCCAAATCTAAACCTAAAATCTAAACTTAACCCCAAATCTAAACCTAACTCCAAATCTAAATCTCAAATCTAAACCTAACCCCAAATCTAAACCTAACCCCAAATCTAAACCTAACCCCTAATCTAAACCTAAAATCTAAACCTAACCCCAAATCTAAACCTAACATCTAAAACTAACCCCAAATCTAAACCTAAAATCTAAACCTAACCCCAAGTCAAAACCTAACCCCAAATCTAAACCTAAAATCTAAACCTAACCCCAAATCCAAACCTAAAATCTAAACCTAACCCCAAATCTAAACCTAACCCCAAATCTAAACCTAAAATCTAAACCTAACCCCAAATCTAAACCTAAAATCTAAACCTAACCCCAAATCTAAACCTAACCCCAAATCTAAACCTAAAATCTAAACCTAACCCCAAATCTAAACCTAAAATCTAAACCTAACCCCAACTCTAAACCTAACCCCAAATCTAAACCTAAAATATAAACCTAACCCCAAATCTAAACCTAACCCCAAATCTAAACCTAAAATCTAAACCTAACCCCAAATATAAACCTAAAATCTAAACCTAACCCCAAATATAAACCTAAAATCTAAACCTAACCCCAAATCTAAACCTAAAATCTAAACCTAACCCCAAATCTAAACCTAACCCCAAATCTAAACCTAAAATCTAAACCTAACCCCAAATCTAAACCTAAAATCTAAACCTAACCCCAAATCTAAACCTAACCCCTAAACTAAAACTATAATCTAAACCTAACCCCAAATCTAAACCTAAAATCTAAACCTAACCCCAAATCTAAACCTAACCCCAAATCTAAACCTAAAATCTAAACCTAACCCCAAATCTAAACCTAACCCCATATCTAAACCTAAAATCTAAACCTAACCCCAAATCTAAACCTAAAATCTAAACCTAACCCCAAATCTAAACCTTACCCCAAATATAAACCTAAAATCTAAACCTAACCCCAAATGTAAACCTAAAATCTAAACCTAACCCCAAATCTAAACCCCAAATCTAAACCTAAAATCTAAACCTAACTCCAAATGTAAACCCAAGCCCAAATCTTAACCTAAAATCTAAACCTAACCCCAAATCTAAACCTAAAATCTAAACCTAACCCCAAATCTAAACCTAAAATCTAAACTTAACCCCAAATCTAAACCTAACTCCAAATCTAAACCTCAAATCTAAACCTAACCCCAAATCTAAACCTAACCCCAAATCTAAACCTAACCCCAAATCTAAACCTAACCCCAAATCTAAACCTAACCCCAAATCTAAACCTAAAATCTAAACCTAACCCCAAATCTAAACCTAACCCCTAAACTAAAACTATAATCTAAACCTAACCCCAAATCTAAACCTAAAATCTAAACCTAACCCCAAATCTAAACCTAACCCCAAATCTAAACCTAAAATCTAAACCTAACCCCAAATCTAAACCTAACCCCATATCTAAACCTAAAATCTAAACCTAACCCCAAATCTAAACCTAAAATCTAAACCTAACCCCAAATCTAAACCTTACCCCAAATATAAACCTAAAATCTAAACCTAACCCCAAATGTAAACCTAAAATCTAAACCTAACCCCAAATCTAAACCCCAAATCTAAACCTAAAATCTAAACCTAACTCCAAATGTAAACCCAAGCCCAAATCTTAACCTAAAATCTAAACCTAACCCCAAATCTAAACCTAAAATCTAAACCTAACCCCAAATCTAAACCTAAAATCTAAACTTAACCCCAAATCTAAACCTAACTCCAAATCTAAACCTCAAATCTAAACCTAACCCCAAATCTAAACCTAACCCCAAATCTAAACCTAACCCCAAATCTAAACCTAAAATCTAAACCTAACCCCAAATCTAAACCTAAAATCTAAACCTAACCCCAAATCCAAACCTAAAATCTAAACCTAACCCCAAATCTAAACCTAAAATCTAAACCTAACCCCAAATCTAAACCTAAAATCTAAACCTAACCCCAAATCTAAACCTAAACCCAAATCTAAACCTAAAATCTAAACCTAACCCCAAATCTAAACCTAAAATCTAAACCTAACCCCAAATCTAAACCTAACCCCAAATCTAAACCTAAAATCTAAACCTAACCCCAAATCTAAACCTAAAATCTAAACGTAACCCCAAATCTAAACCTAACCCCAAATCTAAACCTAAAATCTAAACCTAACCCCAAATCTAAACCTAACGCCAAATCCAAACCTAAAATCTAAACCTAACCCCAAATCTAAACCTAAAATCTAAACCTAACCCAAAATCTAAACATAAAATCTAAACCAAAAATCTAAACCTAACCCCAAATTTAAACCTAAAATCTAAACCTAACCCCAAATCTAAACCTAAAATCTAAACCTAACCCCAAATCTAAACCTAAAATCTAAACCTAACCCCAAGTCTAAACCTAACCCCAAATCTAAACCTAAAATCTAAACCTAACCCCAAATCCAAACCTAAAATCTAAACCTAACCCCAAATCTAAACCTAACCCCAAATCTAAACCTAAAATCTAAACCTAACCCCAAATCTAAACCTAAAATCTAAACCTAACCCCAAATCTAAACCTAACCCCAAATCTAAACCTAAAATCTAAACCTAACCCCAAATCTAAACCTAAAATCTAAACATAACCCCAAATCTAAACCTAACCCCAAATCTAAACCTAAAATCTAAACCTAAGCCCAAATCTAAACCTAACCCCAAATTTAAAACTAAAATCTAAACCTAACCCCAAATCTAAACCTAAAATCTAAACCTAACCCCAAATTTAAATCTAACACCAAATCTAAACCTAAAATCTAAACCTAACCCCAAATCTAAACCTTACCCCAAATCTAAAACTAAAATCTAAACCTAACCCCAAATCTAAACCTAAAATCTAAACCTAACCCAAATCTAAACCTAAAATCTAAACCTAACCCCAAATCTAAACCTAAAATCTAAACCTAACACCAAATCTAAACCTAACCCCAAATCTAAACCTAAAATCTAAACTTAACCCCAAATCTAAACCTAAAATCTAAACCTAACCCCAAATCTAAACCTAACCCCAAATCTAAACCTAAAATCTAAACCTAACCCCAAATCTAAACCTAAAATCTAAACCTAACCCCAAATCTAAACCTAAAATATAAACCTAATCCCAAATCTAAACCTAACCCCAAATCTAAACCTAAAATCTAAACCTAACCCCAAATCTAACCCTAAAATCTAAACCTAACCCCAAATCTAAACCCCAAATCTAAACCTAAAATCTAAACCTAACCCCAAATCTAAACCTAACCCCATATCTAAACCTAAAATCTAAACCTAACCCCAAATCTAAACCTAAAATCTAAACCTAACCCCAAATCTAAACCTTACCCCAAATATAAACCTAAAATCTAAACCTAACCTCAAATGTAAACCTAAAATCTAAACCTAACCCCAAATCTAAACCCCAAATCTAAACCTAAAATCTAAACCTAACCCCAAATGTAAACCCAATCCCAAATCTTAACCTAAAATCTAAACCTAACCCCAAATCTAAACCTAAAATCTAAACCTAACCCCAAATCTAAACCTAACTCCAAATCTAAGCCTCAAATCTAAACCTAACCCCAAATCTAAACCTAACCCCAAATCTAAACCTAACCCCAAATCTAAACCTAAAATCTAAACCTAACCCCAAATCTAAACCTAACATCTAAACCTAACCCCAAATCTAAACCTAACCCCAAATCTAAACCTAAAATCTAAACCTAACCCCAAATCTAAACCTAAAATCTAAACCTAACCCCAAATCCAAACCTAAAATCTAAACCTAACCCCAAATCTAAACCTAAAATCTAAACCTAACCCCAAATCTAAACCTAAAATCTAAACCTAACCCCAAATCTAAACCTAACCCCAAATCTAAACCTAAAATCTAAACCTAACCCCAAATCTAAACCTAAAATCTAAACCTAACCCCAAATCTAAACCTAACCCCAAATCTAAACCTAAAATCTAAACCTAACCCCAAATCTAAACCTAAAATCTAAACCTAACCCCAAATCTAAACCTAACCCCAAATCTAAACCTAAAATCTAAACCTAACCCCAAATCTAAACCTAACCCCAAATCTAAACCTAAAATCTAAACCTAACCCCAAATCTAAACCTAAAATCTAAACCTAACTCCAAATCTAAACCTAACCCCAAATCTAAACCTAAAATCTAAACCTAACCCCAAATCTAAACCTAAAATCTAAACCTAACCCCAAATCTAAACCTAAAATCTAAACGTAACCCCAAATCTAAACCTAACCCCAAATCTAAACCTAACCCCAAATCCAAACCTAAAATCTAAACCTAACCCTAAATCTAAACCTAAAATCTAAACCTAACCCAAAATCTAAACCTAAAATCTAAACCAAAAATCTAAACCTAACCCCAAATTTAAACCTAAAATCTAAACCTAACCCCAAATCTAAACCTAAAATCTAAACCTAACCCCAAATCTAAACCTAAAATCTAAACCTAACCCCAAGTCTAAACCTAACCCCAAATCTAAACCTAAAATCTAAACCTAACCCCAAATCTAATCCTAACCCCAAATCTAAACCTAAAATCTAAACCTAACCCCAAATCTAAACCTAAAATCTAAACCTAACCCCAAATCTAAACCTAACCCCAAATCTAAACCTAAAATCTAAACCTAACCCCAAATCTAAACCTAAAATCTAAAACTAACCCCAAATCTAAACCTAAAATCTAAACCTAACCCCAAATCTAAACCTAACCCCAAATCTAAACCTAAAATCTAAACCTAACCCCAAATCTAAACCTAAAATCTAAACCTAACCCCAAATCTAAACCTAAAATCTAAACCTAACCCCAAATCTAACCCTAAAATCTAAACCTAACCCCAAATCTAAACCCCAAATCTAAACCTAACCCCAAATCTAAACCCCAAATCTAAACCTAAAATCTAAACCTAACCCCAAATCTAAACCTAAAATCTAAACCTAACCCCAAATCTGAACCTAAAATCTAAACCTAACCCGAAATCTGAACCTAAAATCTAAACCTAACCCCAAATCTAAACCTAAAATCTAAACCTAACCCCAAATCTAAACCTAACCCCAAATCTAAACCTAAAATCTAAACCTAACCCCAAATCTAAACCCCAAATCTTAGCCTAAAATCTAAACCTAACCCCAAATGTAAACCCAAGCCCAAATCTTAACCTAAAATCTAAACCTAACCCCAAATCTAAACCTAAAATCTAAACCTAACCCCAAATCTAAACCTAAAATCTAAACTTAACCCCAAATCTAAACCTAACTCCAAATCTAAATCTCAAATCTAAACCTAACCCCAAATCTAAACCTAACCCCAAATCTAAACCTAACCCCTAATCTAAACCTAAAATCTAAACCTAACCCCAAATCTAAACCTAACATCTAAAACTAACCCCAAATCTAAACCTAACCCCAAATCTAAACCTAAAATCTAAACCTAACCCCAAGTCAAAACCTAACCCCAAATCTAAACCTAAAATCTAAACCTAACCCCAAATCCAAACCTAAAATCTAAACCTAACCCCAAATCTAAACCTAACCCCAAATCTAAACCTAAAATCTAAACCTAACCCCAAATCTAAACCTAAAATCTAAACCTAACCCCAAATCTAAACCTAACCCCAAATCTAAACCTAAAATCTAAACCTAACCCCAAATCTAAACCTAAAATCTAAACCTAACCCCAACTCTAAACCTAACCCCAAATCTAAACCTAAAATATAAACCTAACCCCAAATCTAAACCTAACCCCAAATCTAAACCTAAAATCTAAACCTAACCCCAAATATAAACCTAAAATCTAAACCTAACCCCAAATATAAACCTAAAATCTAAACCTAACCCCAAATCTAAACCTAAAATCTAAACCTAACCCCAAATCTAAACCTAACCCCAAATCTAAACCTAAAATCTAAACCTAACCCCAAATCTAAACCTAAAATCTAAACCTAACCCCAAATCTAAACCTAACCCCTAAACTAAAACTATAATCTAAACCTAACCCCAAATCTAAACCTAAAATCTAAACCTAACCCCAAATCTAAACCTAACCCCAAATCTAAACCTAAAATCTAAACCTAACCCCAAATCTAAACCTAACCCCATATCTAAACCTAAAATCTAAACCTAACCCCAAATCTAAACCTAAAATCTAAACCTAACCCCAAATCTAAACCTTACCCCAAATATAAACCTAAAATCTAAACCTAACCCCAAATGTAAACCTAAAATCTAAACCTAACCCCAAATCTAAACCCCAAATCTAAACCTAAAATCTAAACCTAACTCCAAATGTAAACCCAAGCCCAAATCTTAACCTAAAATCTAAACCTAACCCCAAATCTAAACCTAAAATCTAAACCTAACCCCAAATCTAAACCTAAAATCTAAACTTAACCCCAAATCTAAACCTAACTCCAAATCTAAACCTCAAATCTAAACCTAACCCCAAATCTAAACCTAACCCCAAATCTAAACCTAACCCCAAATCTAAACCTAAAATCTAAACCTAACCCCAAATCTAAACCTAAAATCTAAACCTAACCCCAAATCTAAACCTAACCCCTAAACTAAAACTATAATCTAAACCTAACCCCAAATCTAAACCTAAAATCTAAACCTAACCCCAAATCTAAACCTAACCCCAAATCTAAACCTAAAATCTAAGCCTAACCCCAAATCTAAACCTAACCCCATATCTAAACCTAAAATCTAAACCTAACCCCAAATCTAAACCTAAAATCTAAACCTAACCCCAAATCTAAACCTTACCCCAAATATAAACCTAAAATCTAAACCTAACCCCAAATGTAAACCTAAAATCTAAACCTAACCCCAAATCTAAACCCCAAATCTAAACCTAAAATCTAAACCTAACTCCAAATGTAAACCCAAGCCCAAATCTTAACCTAAAATCTAAACCTAACCCCAAATCTAAACCTAAAATCTAAACCTAACCCCAAATCTAAACCTAAAATCTAAACTTAACCCCAAATCTAAACCTAACTCCAAATCTAAACCTCAAATCTAAACCTAACCCCAAATCTAAACCTAACCCCAAATCTAAACCTAACCCCAAATCTAAACCTAAAATCTAAACCTAACCCCAAATCTAAACCTAAAATCTAAACCTAACCCCAAATCCAAACCTAAAATCTAAACCTAACCCCAAATCTAAACCTAAAATCTAAACCTAACCCCAAATCTAAACCTAAAATCTAAACCTAACCCCAAATCTACACCTAACCCCAAATCTAAACCTAAAATCTAAACCTAACCCCAAATCTAAACCTAAAATCTAAACCTAACCCCAAATCTAAACCTAACCCCAAATCTAAACCTAAAATCTAAACCTAACCCCAAATCTAAACCTAAAATCTAAACGTAACCCCAAATCTAAACCTAACCCCAAATCTAAACCTAAAATCTAAACCTAACCCCAAATCTAAACCTAACGCCAAATCCAAACCTAAAATCTAAACCTAACCCCAAATCTAAACCTAAAATCTAAACCTAACCCAAAATCTAAACCTAAAATCTAAACCAAAAATCTAAACCTAACCCCAAATTTAAACCTAAAATCTAAACCTAACCCCAAATCTAAACCTAAAATCTAAACCTAACCCCAAGTCTAAACCTAACCCCAAATCTAAACCTAAAATCTAAACCTAACCCCAAATCCAAACCTAAAATCTAAACCTAACCCCAAATCTAAACCTAACCCCAAATCTAAACCTAAAATCTAAACCTAACCCCAAATCTAAACCTAAAATCTAAACCTAACCCCAAATCTAAACCTAACCCCAAATCTAAACCTAAAATCTAAACCTAACCCCAAATCTAAACCTAAAATCTAAACATAACCCCAAATCTAAACCTAACCCCAAATCTAAACCTAAAATCTAAACCTAAGCCCAAATCTAAACCTAACCCCAAATTTAAAACTAAAATCTAAACCTAACCCCAAATCTAAACCTAAAATCTAAACCTAACCCCAAATTTAAATCTAACACCAAATCTAAACCTAAAATCTAAACCTAACCCCAAATCTAAACCTTACCCCAAATCTAAAACTAAAATCTAAACCTAACCCCAAATCTAAACCTAAAATCTAAACCTAACCCAAATCTAAACCTAAAATCTAAACCTAACCCCAAATCTAAACCTAAAATCTAAACCTAACACCAAATCTAAACCTAACCCCAAATCTAAACCTAAAATCTAAACCTAACCCCAAATCTAAACCTAAAATCTAAACCTAACCCCAAATCTAAACCTAAAATATAAACCTAATCCCAAATCTAAACCTAACCCCAAATCTAAACCTAAAATCTAAACCTAACCCCAAATCTAACCCTAAAATCTAAACCTAACCCCAAATCTAAACCCCAAATCTAAACCTAAAATCTAAACCTAACCCCAAATCTAAACCTAACCCCAAATCTAAACCTAAAATCTAAACCTAACCCCAAATCTAAACCTAAAATCTAAACCTAACCCCAAATCTAAACCTTACCCCAAATATAAACCTAAAATCTAAACCTAACCTCAAACGTAAACCTAAAATCTAAACCTAACCCCAAATCTAAACCCCAAATCTAAACCTAAAATCTAAACCTAACCCCAAATGTAAACCCAATCCCAAATCTTAACCTAAAATCTAAACCTAACCCCAAATCTAAACCTAAAATCTAAACCTAACCCCAAATCTAAACCTAACTCCAAATCTAAGCCTCAAATCTAAACCTAACCCCAAATCTAAACCTAACCCCAAATCTAAACCTAACCCCAAATCTAAACCTAAAATCTAAACCTAACCCCAAATCTAAACCTAACATCTAAACCTAACCCCAAATCTAAACCTAACCCCAAATCTAAACCTAAAATCTAAACCTAACCCCAAATCTAAACCTAAAATCTAAACCTAACCCCAAATCCAAACCTAAAATCTAAACCTAACCCCAAATCTAAACCTAACCCCAAATCTAAACCTAAAATATAAACCTAACCCCAAATCTAAACCTAAAATCTAAACCTAACCCCAAATCTAAACCTAACCCCAAATCTAAACCTAAAATCTAAACCTAACCCCAAATCTAAACCTAAACCCAAATCTAAACCTAAAATCTAAACCTAACCCCAAATCTAAACCTAAAATCTAAACCTAACCCCAAATCTAAACCTAACCCCAAATCTAAACCTAAAATCTAAACCTAACCCCAAATCTAAACCTAAAATCTAAACCTAACCCCAAATCTAAACCTAAAATCTAAACGTAACCCCAAATCTAAACCTAACCCCAAATCTAAACCTAACCCCAAATCCAAACCTAAAATCTAAACCTAACCCTAAATCTAAACCTAAAATCTAAACCTAACCCAAAATCTAAACCTAAAATCTAAACCAAAAATCTAAACCTAACCCCAAATTTAAACCTAAAATCTAAACCTAACCCCAAATCTAAACCTAAAATCTAAACCTAACCCCAAATCTAAACCTAAAATCTAAACCTAACCCCAAGTCTAAACCTAACCCCAAATCTAAACCTAAAATCTAAACCTAACCCCAAATCCAAACCTAAAATCTAAACCTAACCCCAAATCTAAACCTAACCCCAAATCTAAACCTAAAATCTAAACCTAACCCCAAATCTAAACCTAAAATCTAAACCTAACCCCAAATCTAAACCTAACCCCTAATCTAAACCTAAAATCTAAACCTAACCCCAAATCTAAACCTAACCCCAAATCTAAACCTAAAATCTAAACCTAAGCCCAAATCTAAACCTAACCCCAAATCTAAAACTAAAATCTAAACCTAACCCCAAATCTAAACCTAAAATCTAAACCTAACCCCAAATTTAAATCTAACACCAAATCTAAACCTAAAATCTAAACCTAACCCCAAATCTAAACCTTACCCCAAATCTAAAACTAAAATCTAAACCTAACCCCAAATCTAAACCTAAAATCTAAACCTAACCCAAATCTAAACCTAAAATCTAAACCTAACCCCAAATCTAAACCTAAAATCTAAACCTAACCCCAAATCTAAACCTAAAATCTAAACCTAACCCCAAATCTAAACCTAACCCCAAATCTAAACCTAAAATCTAAACTTAACCCCAAATCTAAACCTAAAATCTAAACCTAACCCCAAATATAAACCTAACCCCAAATCTAAACCTAAAATCTAAACCTAACCCCAAATCTAAACCTAACCCCAAATCTAAACCTAAAATCTAAACCTAACCCCAAATCTAAACCTAAAATCTAAACCTAACCCCAAATCTAAACCTAAAATCTAAACCTAACCCCAAATCTAAACCTAAAATCTAAACGTAACCCCAAATCTAAACCTAACCCCAAATCTAAACCTAACCCCAAATCCAAACCTAAAATCTAAACCTAACCCTAAATCTAAACCTAAAATCTAAACCTAACCCAAAATCTAAACCTAAAATCTAAACCAAAAATCTAAACCTAACCCCAAATTTAAACCTAAAATCTAAACCTAACCCCAAATCTAAACCTAAAATCTAAACCTAACCCCAAATCTAAACCTAACCCCTAATCTAAACCTAAAATCTAAACCTAACCCCAAATCTAAACCTAAAATCTAAACCTAACCCCAAATCTAAACCTAACCCCATATCTAAACCTAAAAACTAAACCTAACCCCAAATCTAAACCTAAAATCTAAACCTAACCCCAAATCTAAACCTAAAATCTAAACCTAACCTAAAATCTAAACCTAACCCCAAATCTAAACCTAAAATCTAAACCTAACCGCAAATCTAAACCTTAAATCTAAACCTAAAATCTAAACCTAACCCCAAATTTAAACCTAAAATCTAAACCTACCCCCAAATCTAAACCTAAAATCTAAACCTAACCCCAAATCTAAACCTAAAATCTAAACCTAACCCCAAATCTAAACCTAACCCGAAATCTAAACCTAAAATCTAAACCTAACCCCAAATCTAAACCTAAAATCTAAACCTAACCCCAAATTTAAACCTAAAATCTAAACCTAACCCCAAATCTAAACCTAAAATCTAAACCTAACCCCAAATCTAAACCTAAAATCTAAACCTAACCCCAAATCTAAACCTAACCCGAAATCTAAACCTAAAATCTAAACCTAACCCCAAATCTAAACCTAAAATCTAAACCTAACCCCAAATCTAAACCTAAAATCTAAACCTAACCCCAAATCTAAACCTAACCCCAAATCTAAACCTAACCCCAAATTTAAACCTAAAATCTTAACCTAACCCCAAATCTAAACCCCAAATCTAAACCTAACCCCAAATCTAAACCTAACCCCAAATCTTAACCAAAAATCTAAACCTAAACCCAAAACTAAACCTAACCCCAAATCGAAACCTAAAATCTAAACCTAACCCCAAATCTAAACCTAAAATCTAAACCTAACCCCAAATCTAAACCTAAAATCTAAACCTAACCCCAAGTCTAAACCTAACCCCAAATCTAAACCTAAAATCTAAACCTAACCCCAAATCCAAACCTAAAATCTAAACCTAACCCCAAATCTAAACCTAACCCCTAAACTAAACCTAAAATCTAAACCTAACCCCAAATCTAAACCTAAAATCTAAACCTAACCCCAAATCTAAACCTAACCCCAAATCTAAACCTAAAATCTAAACCTAACCCCAAATATGAACCTAACCCCATATCTAAACCTAAAATCTAAACCTAACCCCAAATCTAAACCTAAAATCTAAACCTAACCCCAAATGTAAACCCAAGCCCAAATCTTAACCTAAAATCTAAACCTAACCCCAAATCTAAACCTAAAATCTAAACCTAACCCCAAATCTAAACCTAAAATCTAAACCTAACCCCAAATCTAAACCTAACCCCAAATCTAAACCTAAAATCTAAACCTAACCCCAAATCTAAACCTAAAATCTAAACCTAACACCAAATCTAAACCTAAAATCTAAACGTAACCCCAAATCTAAACCTAACCCCAAATCTAAACCTAACCCCAAATCCAAACCTAAAATCTAAACCTAACCCTAAATCTAAACCTAAAATCTAAACCTAACCCAAAATCTAAACCTAAAATCTAAACCAAAAATCTAAACCTAACCCCAAATTTAAACCTAAAATCTAAACCTAACCCCAAATCTAAACCTAAAATCTAAACCTAACCCCAAATCTAAACCTAAAATCTAAACCTAACCCCAAGTCTAAACCTAACCCCAAATCTAAACCTAAAATCTAAACCTAACCCCAAATCCAAACCTAAAATCTAAACCTAACCCCAAATCTAAACCTAACCCCAAATCTAAACCTAAAATCTAAACCTAACCCCAAATCTAAACCTAAAATCTAAACCTAACCCCAAATCTAAACCTAACCCCTAATCTAAACCTAAAATCTAAACCTAACCCCAAATCTAAACCTAAAATCTAAACCTAACCCCAAATCTAAACCTAACCCCAAATCTAAACCTAAAATCTAAACCTAACCCCAAATCTAAACCTAACCCCAAATCTAAAACTAAAATCTAAACCTAACCCCAAATCTAAACCTAAAATCTAAACCTAACCCCAAATTTAAATCTAACACCAAATCTAAACCTAAAATCTAAACCTAACCCCAAATCTAAACCTTACCCCAAATCTAAAACTAAAATCTAAACCTAACCCCAAATCTAAACCTAAAATCTAAACCTAACCCAAATCTAAACCTAAAATCTAAACCTAACCCCAAATCTAAACCTAAAATCTAAACCTAACCCCAAATCTAAACCTAAAATCTAAACCTAACACCAAATCTAAACCTAACCCCAAATCTAAACCTAAAATCTAAACTTAACCCCAAATCTAAACCTAAAATCTAAACCTAACCCCAAATCTAAACCTAACCCCAAATCTAAACCTAAAATCTAAACCTAACCCCAAATCTAAACCTAAAATCTAAACCTAACCCCAAGTCTAAACCTAACCCCAAATCTAAACCTAAAATATAAACCTAACCCCAAATCTAAACCTAACCCCAAATCTAAACCTAAAATCTAAACCTAACCCCAAATCTAACCCTAAAATCTAAACCTAACCCCAAATCTAAACCCCAAATCTAAACCTAACCCCAAATCTAAACCTAACTCCAAATCTAAACCTAAAATCTAAACCTAACCCCAAATCTAAACCTAACCCCAAATCTAAACCTAAAATCTAAACCTAACCCCAAATCTAAACCTTAAATCTAAACCTAAAATCTAAACCTAACCCCAAATTTAAACCTAAAATCTAAACCTAACCCCAAATCTAAACCTAAAATCTAAACCTAACCCCAAATCTAAACCTAAAATCTAAACCTAACCCCAAATCTAAACCTAACCCCTAATCTAAACCTAAAATCTAAACCTAAGCCCAAATCTAAACCTAAAATCTAAACCTAACCCCAAATCTAAACCTAACCCCATATCTAAACCTAAAAACTAAACCTAACACCAAATCTAAACCTAAAATCTAAACCTAACCCCAAATCTAAACCTAAAATCTAAACCTAACCTAAAATCTAAACCTAACCCCAAATCTAAACCTAAAATCTAAACCTAACCCCAAATCTAAACCTTAAATCTAAACCTAAAATCTAAACCTAACCCCAAATTTAAACCTAAAATCTAAACCTACCCCCAAATCTAAACCTAAAATCTAAACCTAACCCCAAATCTAAACCTAAAATCTAAACCTAACCCCAAATCTAAACCTAACCCCAAATCTAAACCTAAAATCTAAACCTAACCCCAAATCTAAACCTAAAATCTAAACCTAACCCCAAATCTAAACCTAAAATCTAAACCTAACCCCAAATCTAAACCTAACCCCAAATCTAAACCTAACCCCAAATCTAAACCTAACCCCAAATCTAAACCTAAAATCTAATCCTAACCCCAAAGCTAAACCTTAAATCTAAACCTAAAATCTAAACCTAACCCCAAATTTAAACCTAAAATCTAAACCTAACCCCAAATCTAAACCCCAAATCTAAACCTAACCCCAAATCTAAACCTAACCCCAAATCTAAACCAAAAATCTAAACCTAAACCCAAATCTAAACCTAACCCCAAATCGAAACCTAAAATCTAAACCTAACCCCAAATCTAAACCTAAAATCTAAACCTAACCCCAAATCTAAAAGTAAAATCTAAACCTAACCCCAAGTCTAAACCTAACCCCAAATCTAAACCTAAAATCTAAACCTAACCCCAAATCCAAACCTAAAATCTAAACCTAACCCCAAATCTAAACCTAACCCCTAAACTAAACCTAAAATCTAAACCTAACCCCAAATCTAAACCTAAAATCTAAACCTAACCCCAAATCTAAACCTAACCCCAAATCTAAACCTAAAATCTAAACCTAACCCCAAATCTAAACCTAACCCCATATCTAAACCTAAAATCTAAACCTAACCCCAAATCTAAACCTAAAATCTAAACCTAACCCCAAATGTAAACCCAAGCCCAAATCTTAACCTAAAATCTAAACCTAACCCCAAATCTAAACCTAAAATCTAAACCTAACCCGAAATCTGAACCTAAAATCTAAACCTAACCCCAAATCTAAACCTAAAATCTAAACCTAACCCCAAATCTAAACCTAAAATCTAAACCTAACCCCAAATCTAAACCTAACCCCAAATCTAAACCTTAAATCTAAACCTAACCCCAAATCTAAACCTAAAATCTAAACCTAACCCCAAATCTAAACCTAACCCCAAATCTAAACCTAAAATCTAAACCTAACCCCAAATCTAAACCTAAAATCTAAAACTAACCCCAAATCTAAACCTAAAATCTAAACCTAACACCAAATCTAAACCTAACCCCAAATCTAAACCTAAAATCTAAACCTAACCCCAAATCTAAACCTAAAATCTAAACCTAACCCCAAATCTAAACCTAACCCCAAATCTAAACCTAAAATCTAAACCTAACCCCAAATCTAACCCTAAAATCTAAACCTAACCCCAAATCTAAACCCCAAATCTAAACCTAACCCCAAATCTAAACCCCAAATCTAAACCTAAAATCTAAACCTAACCCCAAATCTAAACCTAAAATCTAAACCTAACCCCAAATCTGAACCTAAAATCTAAACCTAACCCGAAATCTGAACCTAAAATCTAAACCTAACCCCAAATCTAAACCTAAAATCTAAACCTAACCCCAAATCTAAACCTAACCCCAAATCTAAACCTAAAATCTAAACCTAACCCCAAATCTAAACCCCAAATCTAAGCCTAAAATCTAAACCTAACCCCAAATGTAAACCCAAGCCCAAATCTTAACCTAAAATCTAAACCTAACCCCAAATCTAAACCTAAAATCTAAACCTAACCCCAAATCTAAACCTAAAATCTAAACCTAACCCCAAATCTAAACCTAACTCCAAATCTAAATCTCAAATCTAAACCTAACCCCAAATCTAAACCTAACCCCAAATCTAAACCTAACCCCAAATCTAAACCTAAAATCTAAACCTAACCCCAAATCTAAACCTAACATCTAAAACTAACCCCAAATCTAAACCTAACCCCAAATCTAAACCTAAAATCTAAACCTAACCCCAAATCTAAACCTAAAATCTAAACCTAACCCCAAGTCAAAACCTAACCCCAATTCTAAACCTAAAATCTAAACCTAACCCCAAATCCAAACCTAAAATCTAAACCTAACCCCAAATCTAAACCTAACCCCAAATCTAAACCTAAAATCTAAACCTAACCCCAAATCTAAACCTAACCCCAAATCTAAACCTAAAATCTAAACCTAACCCCAAATCTAAACCTAAAATCTAAAACTAACCCCAAATCTAAACCTAAAATCTAAACCTAACACCAAATCTAAACCTAACCCCAAATCTAAACCTAAAATCTAAACCTAACCCCAAATCTAAACCTAAAATCTAAACCTAACCCCAAATCTAAACCTAACCCCAAATCTAAACCTAAAATCTAAACCTAACCCCAAATCTAACCCTAAAATCTAAACCTAACCCCAAATCTAAACCCCAAATCTAAACCTAACCCCAAATCTAAACCCCAAATCTAAACCTAAAATCTAAACCTAACCCCAAATCTAAACCTAAAATCTAAACCTAACCCCAAATCTGAACCTAAAATCTAAACCTAACCCGAAATCTGAACCTAAAATCTAAACCTAACCCCAAATCTAAACCTAAAATCTAAACCTAACCCCAAATCTAAACCTAACCCCAAATCTAAACCTAAAATCTAAACCTAACCCCAAATCTAAACCCCAAATCTAAGCCTAAAATCTAAACCTAACCCCAAATCTAAACCCCAAATCTAAGCCTAAAATCTAAACCTAACCCCAAATGTAAACCCAAGCCCAAATCTTAACCTAAAATCTAAACCTAACCCCAAATCTAAACCTAAAATCTAAACCTAACCCCAAATCTAAACCTAAAATCTAAACCTAACCCCAAATCTAAACCTAACTCCAAATCTAAATCTCAAATCTAAACCTAACCCCAAATCTAAACCTAACCCCAAATCTAAACCTAACCCCTAATCTAAACCTAAAATCTAAACCTAACCCCAAATCTAAACCTAACATCTAAAACTAACCCCAAATCTAAACCTAACCCCAAATCTAAACCTAAAATCTAAACCTAACCCCAAATCTAAACCTAAAATCTAAACCTAACCCCAAGTCAAAACCTAACCCCAAATCTAAACCTAAAATCTAAACCTAACCCCAAATCCAAACCTAAAATCTAAACCTAACCCCAAATCTAAACCTAACCCCAAATCTAAACCTAAAATCTAAACCTAACCCCAAATCTAAACCTAAAATCTAAACCTAACCCCAAATCTAAACCTAACCCCAAATCTAAACCTAAAATCTAAACCTAACCCCAAATCTAAACCTAAAATCTAAACCTAACCCCAAATCTAAACCTAACCCCAAATCTAAACCTAAAATATAAACCTAACCCCAAATCTAAACCTAACCCCATATCTAAACCTAAAATCTAAACCTAACCCCAAATATAAACCTAAAATCTAAACCTAACCCCAAATATAAACCTAAAATCTAAACCTAACCCCAAATCTAAACCTAACCCCAAATCTAAACCTAAAATCTAAACCTAACCCCAAATCTAAACCTAAAATCTAAACCTAACCCCAAATCTAAACCCCAAATCTAAGCCTAAAATCTAAACCTAACCCCAAATGTAAACCCAAGCCCAAATCTTAACCTAAAATCTAAACCTAACCCCAAATCTAAACCTAAAATCTAAACCTAACCCCAAATCTAAACCTAAAATCTAAACTTAACCCCAAATCTAAACCTAACTCCAAATCTAAATCTCAAATCTAAACCTAACCCCAAATCTAAACCTAACCCCAAATCTAAACCTAACCCCTAATCTAAACCTAAAATCTAAACCTAACCCCAAATCTAAACCTAACATCTAAAACTAACCCCAAATCTAAACCTAACCCCAAATCTAAACCTAAAATCTAAACCTAACCCCAAATCTAAACCTAAAATCTAAACCTAACCCCAAGTCAAAACCTAACCCCAAATCTAAACCTAAAATCTAAACCTAACCCCAAATCTAAACCTAAAATCTAAACCTAACCCCAAATCTAAACCTAACCCCTAATCTAAACCTAAAATCTAAACCTAACCCCAAATCTAAACCTAACATCTAAAACTAACCCCAAATCTAAACCTAACCCCAAATCTAAACCTAAAATCTAAACCTAACCCCAAATCTAAACCTAAAATCTAAACCTAACCCCAAGTCAAAACCTAACCCCAAATCTAAACCTAAAATCTAAACCTAACCCCAAATCCAAACCTAAAATCTAAACCTAACCCCAAATCTAAACCTAACCCCAAATCTAAACCTAAAATCTAAACCTAACCGCAAATCTAAACCTAACCCCAAATCTAAACCTAAAATCTAAACCTAACCCCAAATCTAAACCTAAAATCTAAAACTAACCCCAAATCTAAACCTAAAATCTAAACCTAACACCAAATCTAAACCTAACCCCAAATCTAAACCTAAAATCTAAACCTAACCCCAAATCTAAACCTAAAATCTAAACCTAACCCCAAATCTAAACCTAACCCCAAATCTAAACCTAAAATCTAAACCTAACCCCAAATCTAACCCTAAAATCTAAACCTAACCCCAAATCTAAACCCCAAATCTAAACCTAACCCCAAATCTAAACCCCAAATCTAAACCTAAAATCTAAACCTAACCCCAAATCTAAACCTAAAATCTAAACCTAACCCCAAATCTGAACCTAAAATCTAAACCTAACCCGAAATCTGAACCTAAAATCTAAACCTAACCCCAAATCTAAACCTAAAATCTAAACCTAACCCCAAATCTAAACCTAACCCCAAATCTAAACCTAAAATCTAAACCTAACCCCAAATCTAAACCCCAAATCTAAGCCTAAAATCTAAACCTAACCCCAAATGTAAACCCAAGCCCAAATCTTAACCTAAAATCTAAAC